>NW_026858458.1:0-177500 GCF_026571515.1 Ruditapes philippinarum | reverse complement strand
TCATTGTTTTTAACCATATGTGTAAAGTAAAAACTTAAAAAATCTTCTTTTAAAAAACCCAATGAGCTAGAGGTTAGATTTTAAGCAGGAAACATCTTTTTGTTGGTGTCTACCAAGTTTGTTCAAATAAAAGCCCTTGGGTTAAAATTGGCCCTGCCAAAGGAGGTGGGGGTGCGGAGGTCATTGTTTTTCATTATATGTGTGTAGTAAAAACTTAACATCATGAAACATCTTCTAATGGGTGTCTTCCAAGTTTGTTCAAATAAAAGCCCTAGGGTTTAAACTGGCTTCGCTCTAGGGGCCTATATACAGGTGAGCGACCTCAGGGCCATCATGGCCCTCTTGTTTATTTTAGTTTTAAAGGTATCTACCTCAAACTTTAACCTTTTCCCTTATATAGACGTGTTTTGACGGCTTTTTGTCCCTCCCCCCCCTTTTTGAGGACTCAAACAGTGAAAAAATGCCCTATTTAGGCCCCAAACACTGTTTTTCGTTTGAGAAATGTTGTTAAAAAGGTGACCACTTTTTCGGCGGCGCCCCCATTCAAATGTTACATCAGGGGGTTGCCAGAAGGGGGATGTGCCCCCTTCTGTTTGGGGGGTTTGAAGGGGGCGGTATTCCCCCTCATCGCCAAGAAAATTTTGGACATGTGACAGGCTAAAATGGCCTTAGGTCGATCTTAGGGTAACAAGTAACCCACGCTGACAAGCCTTTTACTCTATCTCAATTCATTGAGATGTTGCAGCACTTTGAAATCAGTTTTGATGGAGAAAAGAAAAAGAATGCAAAATAGTGATTTTTGGCAATTTTGAGATGTCCCCCCCCCCCCCCCCCCCCTTGCCATGGTAACAGGAAATTTATAATCGAGCATGCTGTTACAGAGGCTATAGTCGAGTCAACATTTGTCCCAAGTTTCATCAGTATTGAAGCATTTGTCATAGTTTCATAGCAGTTTGAACTTGTTACAGGAGGCTTTTCAATGGAAACGGCCATTTTTCGCAATATGCTCATGGGGTAAAAGGTTAAATACTTATTCCTTATTGTCAATTACATTTTATGTGACAATGTTCATAACTCTTGAAGCAATATTTACAGATTGATCTCTCTTTGAACTTAGGGTTTTCTTTCTGAAATATTATAACTTCTTTACTTTTTAGCTCACCTATCACACAGTGACAGGGTGAGCTTTTGTGATCGCATGAAACATCTTCTAATGGGTGTCTACCATTTTTGTTAAATTAAGGGCCCTGGGGTTAAAAAATTGGCCCCACCCCGGGGATCATTGATTTTACTTTTATGTATATAGTAAAAACTTAAAAAATGTTCTGTTAAAAAGGTCAAAGAGCTAGAGTTTAGATATTAAGCATGAATTATCTTCTAGTGAGTGTCTACCAAGTTTGTTCAAATAAAAGCCCTGGGGACAAAATTGGCCCACCCAGAGGGGGGGTCATTGTTTTTCACTATATGTGTATAGTCAAAACTTAAAAATTTTCTTAGAACTAGAGCTTAGATATTTATCATGAAACATCTTCAAATGGGAGTCTACCAAGTTTGTTCAAATAAAAGCCCCTGGGTTAAATTAGCCCCGCCCCGGGGCCTATATACAGGTGAGCAATTTCAGGGCCATCATGGCCCTCAGGTTAAGGTATCTACTTGAAACTTCAAATATCTATTTCTTATCATTACACACATGTTGTGTGACAAGGTTCATAAATCTAGCATGACTATTTCTAGAATTATTCCCCTTGATCTTGGAATTTATGTTAACAATGTTATTTTTTTACCATAATTTAATACATAATTATACATAATTGATTTTTTTTTCATAGTTTTGTCTTCCTTACTGCATCCAGTGTTTTATTAGTCGAGCTTCGCTGTCTCCTGTGACAGCTCTTGTTATTGAAGTATTATCCAAATTTGTACTTTGTCTTCATTGTTAAAATTTTCATGATGTAAACACGCTACAGGGAGTGTATTTTTTAGCAACCTTTACTTTAAAGAAAAAAAAGAGGTATTTCTATACACTTGTTTGCATTCCTGTTACTATTGGCGAAAAAGACTTTACATTTGACACTAACCTTTAAATGACATTAAAGAATTTTATAAACCTGGTGGTTGTTTTTAGCTCACCTGAGCATGCTCAGGGTGAGCTTTTAGGACCTATGATTGTCCGTCGTCCGTCCACATTTAGTTCGTTAAGACTCTAGCAGTCGCATTTATTCCTCAATCATCATGAAACTTTGTCAGAATATCTGTCTCAATAACATCTTGGATGAGTTCGATCATGGGTGACCTCTGATGAAAAACTAGGTCACAGGAGCTAAAAATAGAAAAAGCTTGTTAACACTCTAGTGGCTGCAGTTTTGATTCAAATATTCTGGAAATTTGTCAGGAAGGTTGTTTTGATGATATCTACGTCAAGTTCAAAGATGGGTCATGTCCGGTCAAAAACTAGGTCACAGGAGCTAAAAATAGAAAAAGCTTGTTAACACTCTAGTGGCTGCAGTTGTCATCCAAATATTCTGGAAATTTGTCAGAAATGTTGTTTTGATGATTTCTAGGTCAAGTTCGAAGATGGGTCATCTCCGGTCAAAAACTAGGTCACAGGAGCTAAAAATAGAGAAAGCTTGTTAACACTAGTGGCTGCAGTTGTCATCCAAATATTCTGGAAATTTGTCAGAAATGTTGTTTTGATGATTTCTAGGTCAAGTTCGAAGATGGGTCATCTCCGGTCAAAAACTAGGTCACAGGAGCTAAAAATAGAGAAAGCTTGTTAACACTCTAGCGGCTGCAGTTTTCATCCAAATATTCTGTCAGGAAGGTTGTTTTGATGATATCTACGTCAAGTTCAAAGATGGGTCATGTCCGGTCAAAAACTAGGTCACAGGAGCTAAAAATAGAAAAAGCTTGTTAACACTCTAGTGGCTGCAGTTTTGAACCAAATATTCTGGAAATTTGTCAGGAAGGTTGTTTTGATGAATTCTAGGTCAAGTTCGAAGATTGGTCATGTCCGGTCAAAAACTAGGTCACAGGAGCTAAAAATAGAAAAAGCTTGTTAACACTCTAGTGGCTTTAGTTTTGATCCAAATTAAACAGGAAGGTTGTTTTGATGATTTCTAGGTCAAGTTTGAATATGGGTCGTCTCCGGTCAAAAATTAGGTCACATTGCACAAATATGGAAAAACCTTTTTAACACACTAGAGGTCACATTTTTGACTCAATTGTCATCAAACTTGGCCAGGATGCTTGTCTAAGACATTGCTTGGATGCGGTTGATGGGTCAGGGGAGCGATCCAGGGCCATCTTGGCCCTCTTGTTAGTCTCCTACCGGTTTACCGGAGGGGACTTTAGGTTTACCCTCCGTCAGTCCGTCCTCTTTTCTTGTCCGGTACATAACTTTGAAACAACAAGAGATATCAACATGAAACTTTGTAGGTAGATAGATCTCATTAAGTAGGTGTGCAGTGCCATGAACCATAACTTTGCCTTGCCTAATTTTTGAATTATTCCCCTTTGTTTAATTTTACACTTTGAACTTTGTCCGGGACATAACTCTAAAAGTGTAAGAGGTATCAACATGAAACTTTGTAGGTAGATAGATCTCATTGAGTAGGTGTGCAGTGCACAAGAACCATAACTCTGCCTTGCCTATTTTTTTAATTATCCCCCTTTGTTTATTTTTAGCTCACTTGTCACAAAGTGACAGGGTGAGCTTTTGTGATCGCTTTTCGTCCGGCGTCCGTCCGTCCGTCCGTAAACTTTTACTTTAAATGACATCTCCTCATAAACCACTAAGCCAATTTCATCCAAACTTCACAGGAATGTTCCTTTGGTGGTCACCTTTAAAAATTGTTCAAAGAATTTAATTCCATGCAGAACTCTGGTTGCCATGGCAACCGAAAGAAAAAACTTTAAATATCTTCTTTTAAAAAACCCTAAGAGCTAGAGCTTAGATATTTGGCATGAAACATCTTCTAGTGAGTGTCTACCAAGTTTGTTCAAATAAAATCCCTGGGGTCAAAATTGGCCCCGCCCCAGGGGGTCATTGATTTTCCCTATATGCATATAGTAAAAACTTAAAAATTCTTCTTTTAAAGAACCCAAAGAGCTAGAGCTAAGATATTCAGCATGAAACATCTTCTAATGAGTGTGTACCAAGTTTGTTCAAATAAAAGCCCTGGGGTCAAAATTGGCCCCGCCCCAGGGGGGTCATTGATTTTCCCTATATGCATATAGTAAAAACTTACAAAATCTTCTTTGAAAGAACTCAAAGAGCTAGAGCTAAGATATTCAGCATGAAACAACTTCTAATGGGTGTCTACCAAGTTTGTTCAAATAAAAGCCCTGGGGTCAAAATTGGCCCCGCCCCGGGGGTCATTGATTTTCCTTATATGTGTATAGCAAAAACTTAAATAATCTTCTTTGAAAAAACCCAAACAGCTAGAGTTTTGATATTAAGCATGAAACATCTTCTAGTGAGTGTCTACAAAGTTTGTTCAAATAATAGCCCTGGGGTAAAAATTGGCCCCGCCCCGGGGGGTCTTGATTTTCCCTATATGCATATAGTAAAAACTTAAAAAATCTTCTTTGAAAAAACCTAAAAAGCTAGAGTTTAGATATTAAGCATGATACATCTTCTAGTAAACGTCTACAAAGTTTGTTCAAATAAAAGCCCTGGGGTCAAAACTGGCCCCGCCCCAGGGGTGTCATTGTTTTTAACTATATGTGTGTAGTAAAAACTTAAAAATCTTCCTTTAAAAAACCCAATGAGCTAGAGCTTAGATGTTTAGCATGAAATATCTTCTTATGGATGTCTACCAAGTTTGTTCAAATAAAAGCCCTTGGGCGAAAATTGGCCCTGGGGGGGACGGGGGGCGGGTGAGATCATTGTTTTTCATTACATGTGTGTAGTAAAAACTTAACATTGTGAAACATCTTCTAATTAGTGTCTTCCAAGTTTGTTCAAATGAAAGCCCTGGGGTTAAAACTGGCCCGCTCCGGGGGCCTATATACAGGTGAGCGACCTCAGGGCCATTATGGCCCTCTTGATAATGGCCCTCTTGTTACACTTTGAACTTTGTCCGGGACATAACTCTAAAACTATAAGAGGTATCAACATGAAACTTTGTAGGTTGATAGATCTCATTTGGTAGGTGTGCAGTGTACAAGAACCGTAACTCTGCCTTGCCTAATTTTTTAATTATCCCCCTTTGTTTATTTTTACACTTTGAACTTTGTCCGGGACATAACTCTAAATATATAACAGGTATCAACATGAAACTTTGTAGGTAGATAGATCTCATTGAGTAGGTGTGCAGTGCACAAGAACCGTAACTCTGCCTTGCTTATTTTTTAAATTATTCCCCTTTGTTTATTTTGACACTTTGAACTTTGTCCAGGACATAATTCTAAAACTATAAGAGATATCAACATGAAACTTTGTAGGTAGATAGATCTCATTAAGTAGATTTGCAGTGCACAAGAACTGTAACACTGTCTTGCCTACTTTTGGAGTTATTGCCCTTTGTTCATTTTGACACTTTGAACTTTGTCCGGGACATTACTCTAAAATTATAAGAGATATCAACATGAAACTTTGTAGATAGATAGGTCTCATTGGGTAGAAGTGCAGTGCTTAAGAATCATTACTCTGCCTTGCCTTATTTTGAAGTTATTGCCCTTTGTTTATTTTTACTTTTGTGCGGGACATAACTTTAAAACTATTTGAGATATCAACATGAAACTTTGTAGGTAGCTATATATCATTGGATAGAACTGCAATGCTTAAAGAACCTAAACAAAGCTTGGTCTAATTTTGGAGTTATTGCCCTTTGTTCATTTTTACACTTTGAATTTAACCGGGGACATAACTCTGAAACTATAAGGGATATCATCAGGAAACTTTATAGATAGATAGATCTCATTGAATAGAAGTGCAGTGTAAAAAATCATAACTCTGCCTTGCCTAATTTTGAAGTTTTTCCCCTTGGTTCATTTTTTTATACTTTCCTGTGTCCAGAACCTTCTGGGGGAGCATCACCCGGTTCAACCGGTTCTTGTTATTGCAGTGCATGTATTATCCAAATTTGTACTTTGTCTGCATTGTTAAAATTTTCATGATGTAAACACGCTACAGGGAAGTGTATTTTTTAGCAGCCATTACTTTAAAAAAAAAATAGAGGTATTTCCTGTTGCTGTTGGCAACATTTGACGCTAACCTTTAAATGACATTAAAGAATTTTATCAACCTGGTGCTTGTTTTTAAAAGAAAAATACTTTTAAGATCTCTTCCTAAAGGTGAGCCATATAGGGCCATGATGGCCCTCTTGTTTCAATATTGTTCTGTCATGACATATTTAACCTTTTATCGCATGAGCATATTGTGAAAAATGGTCGTTTTCATTGCAAAGCCTCCTGTTACAAATTCAAACTGCTATGAAACTATGAATAATGCTTCAATACTGATAAAACTTGGCACAATTGCTGACTGGACCATAGCCTTTATAACAGCATGCTCAATATTAAATTTCCGGTTACCATGGCAATGGGGGGATGTCTGAAAATTGCCAAAATCACTATTTTTCATCAAAACTGATTTCAAAGTGCTGCAACTTCTCAATGGATTGAAATAGAGTAAAAGGCTTTTCAGCGTTGGCTACATGTTACCTTAAGATGGACCCGAGGCCATTATAAGCCTGTCACATGTCCTAACATTTTCTTGGTGATGAGGTAGCCCTCCTTCAAACCAAAAACAGTGTTTGGTGTCTAAATTTTGCATTTTTCACTATTTGAGGCCTCAAAAAAGGGAGGGGGGTGCAAAGATGTCAAAACGTAAAAGGTTAATCATCATTTTATAACCTACCTGAAATTATGCACAAGTAGACCCCTGAGGATAAAGCTTGAAAATTGCAACTTTACTTAAACAGTGTTAGTGTGACCTTAAGCAATCCAAAATAAAAATAATAATTTTTAAATAAAAAAGGAAAAAATAATGGAAATATGAACAAATTTTTATAAATGTTCTATTCAAAAAGTATAGAATCATTATATAATTGGAATATTTTATAAAATTATATTCAGATAAAAGGTATCATCAAAGAGAGTGTAGAAGTACCTGAAGGACAGAATGATCTCCGTAAACAGCAGCTCAGAGAATTGGCTTTACTGAACGGCACTCTTAGAGAGAATGATGGACTTGCGTGAGTGTTTACTTAAATTATTCATCATGTATTTGCATGTCCATAAGTCTTAAAACTTGTCCAGACTACTACTTAGAAACAAGTGGTGCAATTTCATCCAATTTTACAGGAATGGTCAGTACCAAATCTTGTGCATGTCATTGGCAATGATTTTTTTCTATGGCCCTTTAATTTTTGTGCCCCCACTATAGCGTGGGGCATTTAGATTTACCCTTGTCCGTCCGTTCATCCGGACGTCCACACTCATAGGACAGTAATTATGTGGCTAGAGGGACAATAGGTAACTGCTTTTTCTCTTTGATGTCATTCATTCTGTAATGCTTTTATGTGGCTATTTTCTTTTCCGTGGCTAAAAAGAATAGAGAGAACAATAGAGTAGCCAAATTATTACTCTCCTGTTAGAACATCCGTCCGTCCGTTCTTTTTGTGTCGCACGTAGCTCAAAAAGTAATTGACCTAGAGTCATGAAACCTTACAGGAATGTTGATCAGCATGTGTAGTTGTGCACCTGGGTATTTTGTGTGGATATATTTAGTATTTTTAGAGTTATTGCCCTTGAATTAGTAAAAATTTCCAATTTTCAACTTATGTCGCACATAACTAAAAAAGTATTTGACCTATAGTCATGAAACCTTAAGGAATGTTGATCAGCATGTGAAGTTGTGCACCTGGGTATTTTCCTGTGGAATTTTTAAATATTTTTAGAGTTATTGCCCTTGACTTAGTAAAAATTTCCGATTTTCAACTTGTGTCGCACGTAACTCAAAAAGTATTTGACTTAAAGTCATGAAACCTTACAGGAATGTTGATCAGCATGTGTAGTTGTGCACCTGGGTATTTTTGTGTGGATATATTTAGTAATTTATGAGTTATTGCCCTTGACTTTGTAAAAATTTCCAATTTTCAACTTGTGTCGCACATAACTAAAAAAGTATTTGACCTAGAGTCGTGAAACCTTACAGGAATGTTGATCAGCATGTGAAGTTGTGCACCTGGGTATTTTTGTGTGTATATTGTTATGCCCCTTTTTCAATCAATCAGGTAAATGTCAGGATGTATTGATTTCAAAAGGTCATAACATGAACTCCAATTACTTTGGAGTTAGTGGGACTAATTATGCCCCCACTTCGAAGAAGAGGGGGGTATATTGCTTTGCACTTGTCGGTCCGTCAGTCCGTATACCAAATGGTTTCCGAGTGATAACTAAAGAACCCTTAGGCCTAGGAACTTCAAACTTGGTATGGTGATTGGTCATGACCAGTAGATGACCCCTATTGATTTTGGGGTCAATGGGTCAAAGGTCAAAGTCATATTGACCTTGTAAGCAAAAACGGTTTCCGATCAATAACTAAAGAACCCTTAGGCCTAGGAACTTCAAACTTGGTATAGTGATTGGTCATGATCAGTAGATGACCCCTATTGATTTTGGGGTCAAGGGGTCAAAGGTCAAGGTCACATTGACCTCTTCGGTAAAAACGGTTTCCGATGAATAACTAAAGAACCCTTAGGCCTAGGAACTTCAAACTTGGTATGGTGATTGGTCATGACCAGCAGATGACCCCTATTGATTTTGGGTTCAAGGGGTCAAAGGTCAAGGTCACATTGACCTTGTAGGTAAAAACGGTTTCCGATCAATAACTAAAGAACCCTTAGGCCTAGAGACTTCAAACTTGGTATGGTGTTTTATCATGACCAGCAGATAACCCCTATTGATTTTGGGGTTAAGGGGTCAAAGGTCAAGGTCACATTGACCTTGTAGGTAAAAACGGTTTCCGATCAATTAACTTAAAACCCTTAGGCCTAGGAACTTCAAACTTTGTATGGTGAATGGTCGTGAGTAGCAGATGACCCCTATTGAATTTTGGGTCAAGGGGTCAAAGGTCAAGGTCACATTGACCTAGTAAGTAAAACAGTTTCTGATCAATAACTTAAGAACGCTTAGGCCTAGGAACTTCAAACTTGGTATGGTGATTGGCCATGACCAGCAGATGACCCCTATTAATTTTGGGATCAAGGGGTCAAAGGTCAAGGTCACATTGACCTTGTAAGTAAAAACGGTTTCTGATCAATAACTAAAGAACCCTTAGGCCTAGGAACTTCAAACTTGGTATGGTGATTGGTCATAACCAGCAGATGACCCCTATTGATTTTGGGATCAAGGGGTCAAAGGTCAAGGTCACATTGACCTTGTAAGTAAAAACGGTTTCTGATCAATAACTAAGGAACACTGCGGCCTAGGAACTTCAAACTTGGCATGGTGATTGGTCATGACCAGCAGATGACCCCTATTGATTTTGGGGTCAAAGGTCAAGGTCACATTGACCTTGTAGGTAAAAACGGTTTCCGATCAATAACTAAAGAACGCTTAGGCGTAGAAACTTCAAACTTGGTTTGATGATTGGTCATGGCCAGCAGATGACTCCTATTGATTTGGGTCAAGGAGTCAAAGGTCAAGGTCACATTGACCTTGTCGGGAAAAATGGTTTCCAATCAATAACTAAAGAACGTTTAGGCCTAGAAACTTCAAACTTGGTATGATGATTGTTCATGACCAGCAGATGACCCCTATTGATTTTGGGTTCAAGGGGTCCAAGGTCAAGGTCACATTGACCTTGTAGGTAAAAATGGTTTCCGATCAATAACTAAAGAATGCTTAGGCCTAGGAACTTCAAACTTGGTATAACTTAAATTGCTTCACACAACCTATGGGGTCACAATTATTATGCCCCCATTTCGAAGAAAAGGGGGTATATTGCTTTGCACTTGTCGGTCCGTCGGTCCGTCGGTCTGTCGGTCCGTCGGTCCGTAGACCAAATGGTTTCCGAGTGATAACTAAAGAACCCTTAGGCCTAGGAACTTCAAACTTGGTATGGTGATTGGTCATGGCCAGTAGATGACCCCTATTGATTTTGGGGTCAAGGGGTCAAAGGTCAAGGTCACATTGACCTTGTAAGCAAAAACGGTTTCCGATCAATAACTAAAGAACCCTTAGGCCTGGGACATTCAAACTTGGTATGGTGATTGGTCATGATCAGTAGATGCACCCCTATTGATTTTGGGTCAAGGGGTCAAAGGTCAAGGTCACATTGACCTTGTAAGCAAAAACGGTTTCCGATCAATAACTAAAGAACCTTAAGGCCTAGGAACTTCAAACTTGGTATGGTGATTGGTCATGATCAGTAGATGACCCCTATTGATTTTGGGGTCAAGGGGTCAAAGGTCAAGGTCACATTGACCTTGTAAGCAAAAACGGTTTCCGATCAATAAACTAAAGAACCTTAAGGCCTAGGAACTTCAAACTTGGTATGGTGATTGGTCATGATCAGTAGATGACCCCTATTGATTTTTGGGGTCAAGGGGTCAAAGGTCAAGTCACATTGACCTTGTAAGCAAAAACGGTTTCCGATCAATAACTAAAGAACTTTAAGCCTAGGAACTTCAAACTTGTATGGTGATTGGTCATGATCAGTAGATGACCCCTATTGATTTTGGGGTCAAGGGGTCAAAGGTCAAGGTCACATTGACCTTGTAAGCAAAAACGGTTTCCGATCAATTAACTAAAGAACTTTAAGGCCTAGGAACTTCAAACTTGGTATGGTGATTGGTCATGACCAGTAGATGACCCCTATTGATTTTTGGGTCAAAGGGTCAAAGGTCAAGGTCACATTGACCTCTTAGGTAAAAACGGTTTCCGATCAATAACTAAAGAACCCTTAGGCCTAGGAACTTCAAACTTGGTATGGTGATTGGTCATGACAGCAGATGACCCCTATTGATATTGGGGTTAAGGGTCAAAGGGCAAGGTCACATTGACCTTGTAGGTAAAAATGCTTTCCAATCAATTAACTTAAGAAACCCTTTGGCCTAGGAACTTCAAACTTGGTATGGTGATTGGTCATGACCAGCAGATGACCTATTGATTTTGGGTCAAAGGTCAAGGTCACATTGACCTTGTAGGTAAAAACGGTTTCCGATCAATTAACTAAAAAACCCTTAGGCCTAGGAACTTCAAACTTTGTATGATGATTGGTCGTGACCAGCAGATGACCCCTATTGAGTTTTGGGTCAAGGGGTCAAAGGTCAAGGTCACATTGACCTTTTAAGTAAAAACGGTTTCTGATCAATAACTTAAGAAACGCTTAGGCCTAGAACTTCAAACTTGGTATGGTGATTTGTCATGACCAGCAGATTACCCCTATTGATTTTGGGATCAAGGGGTCAAAGGTCAAGGTCACATTGACATTGAAGTTAAAAACGGTTTCTGATCAATAACTAAAGAACGCTTCAGCCTAGGAACTTCAAACTTGGCATGGTGATTGGTCATGAGCAGCAGATGACCCCTATTGATTTTGGGGTCAAAGGTCAAGGTCACATTGACTTGTATGTTAAAAACGGTTTCCGATCAAATAACTAAAGAACCCTTAGGCCTAGGAACTTCAAACTTGGTATGGTGATTGGTCATGACCAGCAGATGACCTATTGATTTTGGGTCAAGGGGTCAAAGGTCAAGGTCACATTGACCTTGTAGGTAAAAACGGTTTCTGATCAATTAACTGAAAATGCTTAGGCCTAGGAACTTCAAACTTTGTATGATGATTGGTCGTGACCAGTTGATGACCCCTATTGAGTTTTGGGTCAAGGGGTCAAAGGTTAAGGTCATGACCAGTAGATACTTGATAACCCTTATTAATTGTTTGATCACTGGGTCAGAACTCATGCATAATAACCTTATCACATGACTAATTGGCTGCTGATAGGGGGCATACATGTTTTACAAACATATCTTGTTATTACCTTGTGACTAGTCATGACCAGTAGATACTAGATAACTGATAACTCTTATTAATTGTTTGTTCACTGGGTCAGAAGTCATGCATAATTACCTGATTACATGACTAATTGGCTGCCGATAGGGGGCATACATGTTTTACAAACATATCTTGTTATATATAAATGAACAACAGAAGACAGAGTTCCAGTTACACACTATTTTAATATTGGGTCAAACAGACCACTAGCAATTAAACACTAAAACAGTTTATAAACAAATATAGATTGTTCAATATACCTTGACCGGATTCGGTCAAGTTCAGTTTTCTCTTAAATATTATAACAACTTAGTATAAACAAATACTGGTTCAATTAAATGTCAATCTCACTTATACAGTTAATGATATAATTCATATATCCAGTTCCAAGTATCTGATAGTCTTCTTAAGAAGAAGGTAAAAATTTAGTACTCTTGACCCGATCTGGTCAAGGGGTCTCTATCTATAGTATTCAATAATTAGGTATTCTATTATGGATCAATGACTGGTAAAAACCTCATTTATCTTTATAAAGTAAATATATAACCCATTCAGGTTAATTTACCTCCATTTTCTAACTGACCACTCGGTCGAGCTCTCGATCTTCGACTGCGGTTTTACTATAACCGTTTTGTTGTTGTTGTGTTCCTCGTATCACGTGATTAGAATGTGACGTCACACTGAGCATACAGTGACAACAACAAGTATGGCGCGCTATACCTGGGACTGGATTTTACATAAATATTCGGACAATTTCGTGATATCAATGGTTGTTATCAATAGTAAAACATACAATTGTGTTAAATGAACGATAATTATACTGTGACAATTAGTATTATGCTTAAAAATGAAATAATAACGAAGCGGTCGATCTGGATCACCAGACGCTCATGAAACGGTGAAAGGTACATGTAAATTCGGATAGACACAACATCAGGCATAGCAATATTTTTAGTATTTTTAGAGTTATTGCCCTTGACTTAGTAAAAATTTTCAATTTTAAACTTGTGCCGCACATAACTAAAACGTATTTGACCTAGAGTCATGAAACCTTACAGGAATGTTTAATCAGCATGTGTAGTTGTGCACCTGGGTATTTTTGTTTGGATATATTTAGTATTTTTTAGAGTTATTGCCCGATTGGTAAAAATTTCCAATTTTCAACTTGAGTCACACATAACTAAATAAGTATTTGACCTAGAGTCATGAAACCTTACAGAAATGTTGATCAGCATGAGTAGTTGTGCACCTGGGTATTTTTGTGTGTATATTTTTAGTATTGTTAGAGTTATTGCCCTTGACTTAGTAAAAATTTCCAATTTTCAACTTGTGTCGCACGTAACTCAAAAAATATTTGACCTAGAGTCATGAAACCTTACAGGAATGCTGATCAGCATGTGTAGTTGTGCACCTGGGTATTTTAGTGTGGATATTTTTAGCTCACCTGTCACAAAGTGACAGGGTGAGCTTTTGTGATCGCTTTTCGTCCGTCGTCCGTCCGTCCGTAAACTTTTGCTTCAAATGACATCTTCTCATAAACCATTAAGCCAATTTCATCCAAACTTCACAGGAATGTTCCTTTGGTGGTCACCTTTAAAAATTGTTCAAAGAATTTAATTCCATGCAGAACTCTGGTTGCCATGGCAACCGAAAGAAAAAACTTTAAATATCTTCTTTTAAAGAACCCAAAGAGCTAGAGCTTAGATATTTGGCATGAAACATATTCTAATGAGTGTCTACCAAGTTTGTTCAAATAAAAGCCCTGGGGTCAAAATTGGCCCCGCCCCCGGGGGTCATCGATTTTCCCTATATGCATATAGTAAAAACTTAAAAAATCTTCTTTTAAAGAACCCAAAGAGCTAGAGCTTAGATATTTGGCATGAAACATCTTCTAATGAGTGTCTACCAAGTTTGTTCAAATAAAAGCCCTGGGGTCAAAACTGGCCCCGCCCCAGGGGTGTCATTGTTTTTAACTATATGTGTATAGTAAAAACTTAAAAAATCTTCTTTTAAAAAAAAAACCCAATGAGCGAGAGCTTAGATGTTTAGCATGAAACATCTTCTTATGGGTGTCTACCAAGTTTGTTCAAATAAAAGCCCTTGGGTTAAAATTAACTCTGCCCGGGGGGGGGGGGGGGGAGGTCATTGTTTTTCCTTATATGTGTATAGCAAAAACTTAACATCATGAAACATCTTCTAATGGGTGTCTTAATTCCAAGTTTGTTCAAATAAAAGCCCTGGGGTTTAAACTGACCCTGCTTCGGGGGCCTATATACAGGTGAGCGACCTCAGGGCCATCATGGCCCTCTTGTTAGTATTGTTAGAGTTATTGCCCTTGACTTAGTAAAAACTTACAATATTAAACTTATATTACCATAACTCAAAAAATATTTGATCTGTAGGCCTGAAAGTTTACAAGAATGTTGGTCAGCATGTGTACTTATGCACCTTGGGGTTTTCTTGTGGATTTATTCAGTATTTGTAGTATTTGCCCTGTACATCATAAAAGATTTTTAGTTTTCAACTTGGGCACATGTAGCCAAAAACAAAATTTGACCTAGAGACATAAGATTGACAAATCGGTGGAGTGTGGGGGGCACCCATGTCCTATGAACACATTTCTAATTATAATTAATTTTCACATGTATGTCAATGACGTTTTTAAAAAAATATGATTATACTCATATACGGTAAAATAACAATATTTATCGATTGAAAAGTATCATTTATCAAAACAAAATTGGGGGAAAACACTACTTATCATTATTGTTTATCATTATATTAATTTTTAGCTCACCTGAGCATGCTCAGGGTGAGCTTTTCAGATCGATGACTGTCCGTCGGCCGTCGTCCGTTCACATTTAGTTGTTAACACTCTAGCGATCGCATTTTTGCCTCAATCATCTTCAAACTTGGTCAGGATGCTTATCTAGTTGATAGCTCGGATGAGTTCGAACATGGGTCATCTCGGATGAAAAACTAGGTCAGCGGAGCTAAAAATCGAAAAACCTTGTTAACACTCTAGAGGTCACATTTTTGCCTCAATCATCTTCAAACTTGGTCAGGATGTTTGTCTAGGTGATAGCTCGGATGAGTTCGAACATGGGTCATCTCGGATGAAAAAGTAGGTCACCAGAGCTAAAAATAGAAAAACCTTGTTAACACTTTAGAGGTCATATTTTTGCATCAATCATCATCAAACTTGGTCAGGATGCTTGTCTAGGTGATAGCTCAGATGAGTTCGAATATGGGTAATCTCAGATGAAAAACTAGGTCATCGGAGCTAAAATAGAAAAACCTTGTTAACACTCCATCGGTCATATTTTTGCCTCAATCATCATCGAACTTGGTCAGGATGCTTATCTAGTTGATAGCTCGGATGAGTTCGAACATGGGTCATCTCGGATGAAAAAATAGGTCACAAGAGCTAAAAATAGAAAAACCTTGTTAACACTCTAGAGGTCACAATTTTGTCTCAATCATCATCAAACTTGGTCAGGATGTTTGTCTAGGTGATAGCTCGGATGAGTTCGAACATGGGTCATCTCCGATGAAAAAGTAGGTCACTGGAGCTAAAAATAGAAAAACCTTGTTAACACTCTAGAGGTCACATTTTTGCATCAATCATCATCAAACTTGGTCAGGATGCTTGTCTAGGTGATAGCTTGGATGAGTTCGAATATGGGTCATCTCGGATGAAAAACTAGGTCACTGGAGTTAAAAATAGATAAACCTTGTTAACACTCCAGCGGTCACATTTTTGCCTCAATCATCATCAAACTTGGTCAGGATGCTTGTCTAGGTGATAGCTTGGATGAGTTCGAACATGGGTCATCTCGGAGATATGAAAAAGTAGGTCACCGGAGCTAAAAATAGAAAAACCTTGTTAACACTCTAGCCGTCACATTTTTGCATCAATCATCATCAAAAACTTGGTCAGGATGCTTGTCTAGGTGATAGCTTGGATGAGTTCGAACATGGTCATCTCGGATGAAAAAACTAGGTCACAGGAGTTAAAAATAGAAAAATCTTGTTAACACTCCAGCGGTCACATTTTTGCCTCAATCATCATCAAACTTGGTCAGGATGCTTTGTCTAGGTGATAGCTTGATGAGTCGAATATGGGTCATCTCGGATGAAAAACTAGGTCACTGGAGTTAAAAATAGATAAACCTTGTTAACACTCCAGCGGTCACATTTTTGCCTCAATCATCATCAAACTTGGTCAGGATGCTTGTCTAGGTGATAGCTTGGATGAGTTCGAACATGGGTCATCTTGGATGAAAAAGTAGGTCACCGGAGCTAAAAATAGAAAAACCTTGTTAACACTCTAGCCGTCACATTTTTGCATCAATCATCATCAAACTTGGTCAGGATGCTTGTCTAGGTGATAGCTTGGATGAGTTCGAACATGGGTCATCTCGGATGAAAAACTAGGTCACAGGAGTTAAAAATAGAAAAATCTTGTTAACACTCTAGCGGTGACATTTTTGACACAAGCGTCATCAAACTTTATCAGGATGATTGTCTAGGTACTTGCTCGGATGAGTACGAACATGGGTCATCTCGGATGAAAAAGTAGGTCACAGGAGCTTAAAATAGAAAAACCTTGTTAACACTCTAGTGGTCACAATTTTGACTCAATCATCATCAAACTTGGTCAGGAAACTTGTCTAGGTCATTGCTGGGATTAAATCAAACATGGGTCATCTCGGATGAAAAGCTAGGTCACCGGAGCTAAAAATAGAAAAATCTTGTTAACACTCTAGTGGCTACTGTTTTGATCCAAATATCCTGTAAATTGGTCTGAAAGTTTGTTTTGATGATTTCTAAGTCAAGGTCGAACATGGGTCATCTTGGATGAAAAACTAGGTCACGCCGCCCAAATATGGAAAAACCTTTTTAACATTCTAGTGGTCACATTTTCGACTCAATTATCATTAAACCTGGTCAGGATGATTGTCTAGGTAATCAAAATCGCATTTGAAACTAGGTCACTGGAGCTAAAAATAGAAAAATCTTGTTAACACTCTAGTGCTACTGTTTTGATCCAAGTATCCTGGAAATTGGTCTGAAAGTTTGTTTTGATGATTTCTAGGTCAAGTTTGAATATGGGTCACCTGGGTAAAAAACTAGGTCACACTGCTCAAATATGGATAATCCTTGTTAACACTGTAGTGGTCACATTTTTGATACACCTGTCATGAGACTTGGTCAGAATGCTTGTCTAGGTAATTGTTTGCATGAGTTTGATGGGTCAGGTGAGCTATCTAGGGTCATCATGACCCTCTTGTTTAAAATCAAGTACACTACAGCCTCATTATAACGGTCATGTTTGGGTCCAATGTCTCAACACCGCGTTCTAACTAGAATGCTCATTGCGAAATTACCGCATTACCCCACCCACTGCCTATATACCTATAAGGCTGATGATTTTTACTTACTGTTCCATGAATATCGACGTTATCTTTGTCTAAAACAATTCAATGATGTAAACATATATTATATTCACAAATAATACTAATTATATTTAAAAGAAACAAAAAACTTTCGAAAGAAAAACATAAATCATGAATGTAGTGTAAACAGTTAGCCATTACTGTAATGGCGTTTGATTAACTAGGGGACACAACTAAAGCTGGACTGTAAATTACACAGTCCAGCTTCAGTTGTGTCCCCTAGTTAATCAGACCCCATTTACTTCCTGTCTTGGCCGTTCTATTTACAGTGCAGGATTTTAAATTGATTTTGGGCTTGTGTGGGTTATTTAATTCAGCGAGGTTTACATGTCACAGATATGTGTGTGAAGTTTAGTTTATTTATACTCACCACCGGTTGCCCATGTCAAAGTTATGATATGAATTTGAGATTTTGGAAACAAGTTGATTCCTGACTGATAGACAGGTAAAACAACAAAAGAGTGGATAAACGCTAACCGGGGCATGTTTTTCACACCTTTGGCGCTCATAAATGTCCTAATTACAATTTTTAGCTCACCTGTCACAAAGTGACAGGGTGAGCTTTTGTGATCGCTTTTCGTCCGGCGTCCGTCCGTCCGTCCGTCGTCCGTCCGTCGTCCGTCGTCGTCCGTCCAGTTAAACTTTTGCTTTAATGACATTCCTCATAAACCACTGAGCCAATTTCATTCCAAACTTCACAGGAATGTTCCTTTGGTGGTCCACCTTTTAAAAAATTGTTCAAAGAATTTAATTCCATGCAGAAACTCTGGTTTGCCATGGCAACCGAAAAAGAAAATCTTTAAATATCTTCTTTTAAAACAACCCTAAGAGCTAGAGCTTAGATATTTGGCATGAAACATCTTCTAATGAGTGTCTACCAAGTTTGTTCAAATTAAAAGCCCTGGGGTCAAAATTGGCCTCCGCCCCCGGGGGGGTCATTGATTTTCCCTATATGCATATAGTAAAAACTTAAAAGATCTTCTTTTTTAAAGAAACTGTAAGAGCTAGAGCTAAGATTTTTGGCATGGAACATCTTCTAGTGAAGTGTCTACCAAGTTTGTTCAAATAAAAGCCCTGGGGTCAAAAATTGGCCCCCGCCCCGGGGGGTCATTGATTTTCCCTATATGCATATAGTAAACACTTAAAAATCTTCCTTTAAAGAACAGTAAGAGCTAGAGCTTAGATATTTGGCATGAAACATCTTCTTAGTGAATGTCTACCAAGTTTGTTCAAATAAAAGCCCTGGGTCAAAATTGGCCCCGCCCCAGGGGGTCATTGATTTTCCCTATATGCATTAAAGTAAAAACTTTAAAAAATCTTCTTTTAAAGAACCCAAAGAGCTAGAGCTTAGATATTTGGCATGAAACATCTTCTAGTGAATGTCTACCAAGTTTGTTCAAATAAAAGCCCTGGGGTCAAAATTGGCCCCGCCCTGGGGGGTAATTGATTTTCCCTATATGCATATAGTTTAAACTTAAAAAATCTTCTTTTAAAGACCGTAAGAGCTAGAGCTTAGATATTTGGCATAAAACATCTTCTAGTAAATGTCTACCAAGTTTGTTCAAATAAAAGCCCTGGGGTCAAAATTGGCCCCGCCCCAGGGGGGTCATTGATTTTCCCTATATGCATATAGGTAAAAACTTAAAAAATCTTCTTTTAAAGAACTGTAAGAGCTAAAGAGCTTATATATTTGGCAGAAACATCTTCTAGTGAATGTCTACCAAGTTTGTTCAAATAAAACCCCTGGGTCCAAATTGGCCCCTCCCCAGGGGATCATTGATTTTCCCTATATGCATATAGTAAAAACTTATAAAATCTTCTTTTAAAGAACCCAAAGAGCTAGAGCTAAGATATTTAGCATGAGACATGTTCTAATGGGTGTCTACCAAGTATGTTCAAATAAAAGCCCTGGGGTCAAAACTGGCCCCGCCCCGGGGGGGTCATTTGATTTTCCTTATATACATAGCAAAAAAAACTTAAAAATCTTCTTTGAAAAAACCCAAATAACTAGAGTTTAGATATTAAGCATGAAACATCTTTAAGTAAATATCTACAAAGTTTTGTTCAAATAAAAGCCCAGGGGTCAAAACTGGCCCTGCCCGAGGGGTGTCATTGTTTTTTACTCTATGTGTATAGTAAAAACTTAAAAAATCTTCTTTTAAAAAAACCCAATGAGCTAGAACTTAGATGTTTTTGGCATGAAAACATCTTATCTTATGGGTGTCTACCAAGTCTGTTCAAATAAACAAATAAAAGCCCTTGGGAAAAATTGGGCCGGGGGGGGGGGGGTGGGGCCTATATATATACAGGTGAGCGAACCTCAGGGCCATCATGGCCCTCTTGTTTATTGTACTTTACTATCAAATTGAACAAGCGTTTTAGCGCGCTATCAAATTTAGATCTACTTTAATTGCCCCCGCCTTTTCAAATAAAAAAAGGGTCAAGGTCTCACTTTGCTCATTCAAGGTCAAAAATTGTCTATTTGATGGTATATTGTCGTGTCCCCGGGGGCATAAACTTTCTTTATCTTTGAAGGGTTTTTGTAAATACTTGCCACAATTGTTCACAAAAAATGAGACCATGTGTCATGCGCAACAACCGGTACCTACCTCCAAGGTCAAGGTCACTTGGTAATTAACAGAAATTAGTGAGATCTAAATCTATTACAGGGTATATTTTGTGTCCGGTCCATATCTTTTTCATTTATCAAAGGAATCTGAAATAACTTGGCACAAATGTTTGCTATAATAAGCGCATCAACCAGACCCCTACCTCCAGGGTCAAGGTCGCACTTGCTCATTCAAGGTCAACATTGTCTATTTGATGGTATATGTCGTGTCTAGTCCATTACTTTAATAGTAATATTAATAAGACAATATGCCATGCACAACACCTGCACCCCAACCTCCAAGGTCAAGGTCACACTTAGAGGTCAAAGGTTAACATGATAGAATTTTAAGTTCTGTGTTTCATTTTACTAGTATTTCTTTAATAAATTTATTGTTGCATTTGCAGATCTATTACTGATCATAATTTTGGACTGAAAGTCCTGAAATCCATTACTCAATCTTTTATTAATAGTACAATTTTATGCTTCATATAAAACTTCCCGAGGCGGGGGACGTTGCTAACTCTGTTACAAATTCTACTAACGTCCCGTCAATTTTCTGCTTTCATCCTCACACATTCCTGTGAGAGATTTTGTATTCGCTGTTTTTAAATTGATTGTACCAGCTGAAAACATGTGTCCTGAAATCAGGATAATTTTCCATTCTTAATTTTATCATTTTGTATTTATCTGAAAGAATATTGCCCGTTTATTTTTTGAACAACCCTCGTATGTATGTATGTTATACAGATGAAATAGTGAACTTAAAAAAATCTTCTTGTGAAAAACCACTAGTCCAATTTCAACCAAACTTGGCAGGATTGATACTTGGGTGAAGGGCTTCCAAAGTTGTTCAAAGAATTTCATAGATATTTTGCATAAGGCATTGTCTGAAGGACCTCTAACCCAAGATTTTTAAAATTTTAACCCCCTTTGGGGTTTAAAAATTTTTGGAAATCGCCCGGGGGGGTCTTTTGGTTTTAAACTATTTTAAATTTTATATATTTAAAAAAAAACTTAAAAATCCCTTTTTTGACAAAAAGGAAACAAGGTTTTAGACCCTTTGATTTTTGGTTTAAAATGAAAAATCTTTAAAAAGGTTTTTTCCTCCCCAAATCAGTTAAAATTTTCCCTTTCCTAGGGGTAAAAATTAAACCCCCCCCAGGGTCTTTTGTATTTTAAAAAAAAAAATTTAAAAAAAAAATCATTTTTTCTAAAATTGCCGGCAAAGGGGGTAAAAATTTTTTGGCCTTTAAAACTTTGGGTGTAGGGGAACCTCTAGCAAGATTGTTCAAATTATAGCCCTGGGGTCAAAATTGGCCCCGCCCTGGGAATCATTGATTTTCACTATATGTACATATAGTAAAAACTTAAAATACCTTCTTGTAAAGGGACCCAAAAGGCATTAGAGCTTAGATATTTTGCATAAGGCATTGTCTGGTAGACCTTTACCAAGATTGTTTGTTCAAATTATAGCCCTGGGGTCAAACCAAGTGGCCCCGCTCTCTGGGGTATTGTTATTTGCAGTCACTATGTACATATAGTAAAAAATAAAAAAATATTCTTGTCTGAAGGTACAAGGGCTTAGAGCTATGATATTTTGTATATAATATCATCTATGGGTCCTCTACCAAAGGTGTTTAAATTATGCCCCTAGTGTTAAAATTGCCCTACCCCAGAGGCAATAGGGTTTCCTGATATGTATATAGTAAAAACCTTGGAAAAATCTTCTTCTTTGAATTGACAAAGGCTAGAGGTTTAGACCTTGGTTGTAGTTGAACCTCTACCAACTTAGTACCAAGATTGTTCAAATAATAGCCCTGGTGTCAAATTGGCCCCCTTCCCGGGGCGTCATTGATTTTCACTATGTACATAAATAATAGTTAAAAAATTAAAAATCTTCTTGTCTGAAGGTACAAGGCTTAGAGCTTTGATGCTTGCTTTATAATATCATCCCATAGGTCCTCTACCTCCAAAGTTGTTTTCAAATTTTGCCCCTGATGTCAAAATTAGCCCCTGCCCGCGGGGTCATTGATTTTCATTATGTACATATAGTAAAAACAGAAACTAAAACAAATGTTTTCTGAATTAGAGAAATCCACAGCTTTAGATATTTTTGACCATGATATGTTGTTTGGTGGACCTGTATCAAGATTGTTTGAATTAAATCCTTGGGGTCAAAACTTTTTGCCTTGCCCAAGGGGACAGTGACCTACTTTCTTTGACTTTGATATACAGCCCATGAAAATTTGGACTATGTGCACAGTTTAGTTGTAATATTGAACTTTGATATATCAAGTGACCTAGATTTTGATGATGTGACCTACTTTCTTGTCCTTTTGATGTGCAGCTATGAAATTTGAACGCATGTGCAACAGGTTAAGATGTCAAGTGAACTATGATATCAGCTGGCCTAGGTTTTGACAAAGTGTCTTACTGTGTTGTCCCTTTGATTTACAGTGAAGGAATTTTGGCTATGTTTGAAAATAAATATGACCTTCACCACCAAATTCACTAGACTCAACTGCATTGATAGATTCCTACTCTGATCTTTTATTATACCCCCGCACAACAAAGTTGTAAGGGGGGTATACTGGAATCAGCTTGTCCGTCCGGCCGTCTGGCTGTCCGTCGGTTTTTTCTTGTCCGCCCAATAACTTAAGATTCCTTTGACCCTTAGTCTTTATTTTTGACATGGATTTGATTTTTTCACTAGGGTCATAGGTCAAAGGTCAAAGGTCACAGGGCCTTGACTTCAAAAAGCTTGTCCGCCCAATAACGTAAGATTCCTTTTGACCTACAGTCTTCATATTTGGCATGGAGGTTAGTCATGATGAGTAGATGACCCCCTATTGACTTTGAGTTCAAATCAGGTCAAAGGTCAAGGTCACAGGGGCCTTTGACTTCAAAAAGCTTGTCCGCCCCAATAACTTAAGATTCCTTTGACCCACAGTCTTCATATATTTGGCATGGAGGTTATTAGTCATGATATTAGTAGATGACCCCTGTTGACTTTGAGGTCACCAGGTCAAAGGTCAAGGTCACAGGGGCCTTGACTTCAAAAAGCTTGTCCGCCCTATAACTTAAGAATTCCTTTGACCCACAAGTCTTTATATTTGGCATGGAGGGGGTTAGTCATGATTGTAAGATGACCCCTATTGATTTTGAGGTCACCAGGTCAAAGGTCAAGGTCACAGGGACTTTGACTTCAAAAAGTTTGTCTGCCCCAAAAACTTTAGATTCCTTTGACCCACAGTCTTCATTATTTGGCATGGATGTTGATCATGATTAGTAGATGACCCCTTTTGATTTTTGAGGTCACTGAACATCAAAATCAAGGTCATAGGGACTTTGACTTCAAAAAGTTTGTCCACCCCATTTACTTCAGATTCCTTTGACCCACAGTCTTCATATTTGGCATGGATGTTGAATCATGACTATAAGGTGACCCTATTGATTTTGGGGTCAAAGGTCAAGGTCACAGGGCTCCTTGACAAAAAAAAGCTTTTTCTTTCTCAATTGCTTAAAAAGAATGTCCTGTCCGCAATGTATTGATTTTGATATTTTCCACATTTGAAGCATGTTAGAATACATAACTTAGCAATGCACTGGCTTTAGTAACCTCAGATTTGGCAGGGAGGTTGGGTCCTTGAGGCTCTAAATGGCCACTGTTGATTCTGACAAAGTGGTTATGCGGGGGTATTCACGCCATGATAGTGGCAGTTCTAGTTTGAATAACAATAGATTTAACCGCTAATCTGATAATAAGAATTAGATAGGTCACTGATCTATGCATTATGGCAATCTTTAATTGTATAGAAACAAAAAAATCCTGTTCCTACATTACTATTTAGTGTTGTAATAATGCAGTGGCATAGCATTTTTCACAAATGCAATCTTGTTTTAGATTTTTTCCTGTTAAGATTATAACTGAGGGTTTATATGATTTAATTATTTTGAAATGGGACAATCTTATTAATTGAAACTGTTGTTACTTGAGATATGTAAATTCACTAATTAACAAGTTGTAAATGAGGCATATAAAATGTCATTTTTTTAACACAATTTATCAAAACTTAGGACATGAATACTGTTTTGCTATATCTGATGCATACATGCCATATCCCCCGCCTGGGGACAAAAACCCCCGATTTTCGACCATATCTCCCGCCGTGGAATCGAAATCCCCCGATTTTCAAAAATTCAACCAACAAAAAAATTAAAGCATCATTTTTACCAATATTTAAAACATAATTAAACAATAGAATTAAACGTACAACTTTTACAACTATATATGCCTGAAGTAATATTTCCCCATTAAACAGCAGGGGTCTAACGGATAATTGTATTGTTAGTAGGGATTAAGCGATGATCGAGAATAATCGAAAATTGATCGTTTATAGGAAATGATTACGATGATCGATTACAAGTTTAATAATCGATCATCGGTAATCTTTTTTCTTGCTGTTACTTTAAGTGACTCACTGTATTATAGCAACACTCTAAATTAAAGCCATCTTTGGTTTACATTATAATTTTTCATTCAAGCAAAATGAAAGCATTCTGGTGACTATTTGTGACCATGGAGTTAATAGTTTACAATGAGACATTCAAATTTAAAGATATACTATGTTCTAATTTGACATTAGAAAATTAAGAATTTCTACACAGTCTCTTTGTAAATATAAAATAAACATGTTTTGACTTCACACACAAAAGATATCTTATGTATATAATTATTCTACACACTATTGTATAGGGGTCACAATGTGAATATAATTAGTGTCATAAAAAAATCCTGGCAGTTTTATTAAGAAAGGACCAAAAGTATTTGACCGCATATAAATAGGTTTCAGCTTGGGAAGTTCCATACATAGTTTATTTCTTCTTTTATTACAAATTGAGACAACAATTTCATAGATTTTAATAAATTTATTTGATTAAAATATTTTACTCAAGAGATTTACTCCAAATAAATTAGAGTATTTCAGCTGACAAAGTGGTAGTTACACAAAGAAACAGAATATTAATGGAATTTTTATAAATATTAAAGCATGATATGTACATGTACCTATTTATTTTTGTTAATGTAAATACTTCGATTATATAATCGATGATTGATCGAAAAGGGTTGTTCGATTATTTTCGATGATCGATTATGATTTTTGTCCGATTAAGAAACCCTAATTGTTAGTTACTCCGAGTCATCAATGTATGACAATTCTCCTTTGATAAACCTGTCAATCAGTGTCAGTATTGCAGGTGCTTAACCAATGACAGCGTCCGATACTGAATGTGTGACGTATCAATTTTTGTTGGGATATGTAACCCCGCCATGAGTTTGTTGTCGGCATTGGGTCTTTGAAGTTGATAAGTGGAGATAAAAAAATAATGATCAGGCAATAGAAACTCAAAGAATCACAGATTAGCAATGTTTGAAACTATTATTTTTTATGTAACTGTGATCTATGTTGTTGCAAAAATAACATAAATTTGCTTTGTCTCATGGTAACCAACAAACACTGAGGAGGGATTGAAAGAGGTAAAAATCCGTTTCAATCAGATAAATAATAAATAATACCTGTTTTAACACCCAAAGGGCCAATATAATTTAGTCCAATTACCGTATTGTTTCTATTTATAGCCCCCCTTCTAATTAGCGCCCCCTGGGTGAAAAATGAAAAAAAAAAATCTTACCTGACTTGAAAATTTTAATATCCGAAGTGTATTTAAAAAATAAACAGAAAAAAACTAACTGTTGTAACTTCCAAGTAACATTCAACTTCCAGTTTGAATGCATTCATGTACGTTTTCTTAGAAGTGCAACCTTCCATTGTGTATTGATTAATTCATTAAATCAAGTTTTTTTACAACATGGGTAAACTGATGCCTGTTACATCATAATTTCCCAGCCAGAGCAGGAAAAATTAATACTTGACAAAGTTTATCTCGGTCAGCGGACTACCGTATTGTCTACAATAATTTTGTGCTGCTTATTTATCATACGTGAACAAGTGGTTTATAGGACGAAAATAGTTGGGAGATTTTTAGATATTTTTAAACATAAAATTAATTTTCTTTTTATGCAAATGTGCTTCTAATTAACGCCCCCTGTTTCCGTTTTTGCAACGCCCCGGGGGCGATAAATGGAAACAATACGGTATTATCCAGTAGTCAGTACACTCCAAAAAACCTTTACACAACCCTGCATCAATTACACAGTTTACATGTACATACAGGTATCAAGTGACGTAGCGTCTAGACTCCCTACTGCCATATATGGGATTCGATGTGTGTTAACAAATTAAGGTGTGAAGTACATAATGACCCGAGTAAACTGGATTAAGATTTGTGTCTTTTTTTTTTTTTTATTGTTTATGAAGTGTCAACGGAAAATTTTTAAGGCAGCATTTTTTATTTCACCTTTCTATGGCTATAAAAATTCTCCGTGAAAATGTTGATACCTTTCATTTAAAGAGAAAAAACTTTGGCTGTTAAAGTATATTTATTTTAATGATTTTGAATGCATCAAGTTTATTTGTACTAAAATGATTCAATATATATCTGATATAAAAATGTATTTTATATGATATACATGCAATTAATTATATTTGTTTTACAGGGATTCTTATTTTATTTACATCAAATATCTAATTTTTAGTACCTATGTTTATTTGCAATTGTTAACATATTATTCCTTCACAGTCATGTATGTTAAAACTTGAAAATATCAAATGATCTTGTAGAAATGTTCATTTTCATAATAAAATGGGGGAAATTTAATTATATGTTTGCATCGTTTTAAGATTATGACTGGTTTGTGCTTGCTTAAAAATCCCCCTACTTTTGGTCCAAATCCCCTGTTTTTTAAAGCCAAATCCCCATATCTGGGTGGCTGGAAATATGGCATGTATGCTGATGTTCATAGGCAGAAATACCAATATAATAAGTTTAGCCCACTGCATTTTTGAATTATTGAATTTTAAATGCTTAGAATCAACTAAGGTAATAACATATTTTTATATGCCCAAAAATATTATATTTATGTTAAGCTTAGATATTTTGCATGAAGCATCCCTTGTTGACATCAACAAAACTTGTATAAATCATGCTTCTGGGGTTAATATTGGTCCTGTGTCAGGGGTCTCATAGATAGAAAACTTATTTTCATATATGTATTCTTATATAAAGTTACAAATCCCAGATCTCAGTTATTGGGCATGTTTCATTACTTATTATAGCATAAAATCGGCTATTTTCCCCTCTTTTGCCCATGTTATAACGGGACCAAAACGATGTGTTAACATAGTCACGCGCTCTTGTTATAGCCCGGTTTTACCTATGCACAATACATACAGGGCCCAGTAAACAAACAAATAAATGACAATTTTGCCTGTTTGTCAGAGTCATGCGCTCTTGTTATAATTGAAATTATTGATTTGAGGGCCTCAATCTCATAACGGTGAGCAGCATTCAAGTAACTATGCCGGAAATACGGCGTATAGACATCGCCGCTAATCTTGGTTGTCGCCCTTTCTAAGAAACGGACAGTTGTCAAGCTAAACAAATATTTGTCATTCAGTTAAACTTTCCGATTAACTTACAAAACAAAATAACACAAAATGAATATGAGAAAATGTTCTTTGATTGATGTTTATATTGATAAATGCTCTTTATATTTCTTTGTTAAGTTCCTGATTTTGTTTTTTTCATAAACTACTGCAGTAGGCCTAGTGTGCTTGAAAAAAAAAAAAGATTCTTGTCTCTACCGTCGATCTGAAATCATTCTAGAAATTTCCGAGGGTCATGCTTTGTCTTGGGTAGAGTAATTTAATGTGTTTTTCTTGAGTTATTAAATCTCCATTGTTATGCTTTGTTAAATCAATTAAAATTCGAAATTTCGTTCCGTTCCGAGCATTTGTATTTCCAAAGTTGTTGGCCCCAGAAAAATAAAACGCATATGTAAGCTATGTAGAATTGGATAAATACCGTCCAAGCACAAGGATTTAATGTATGTGTTTTGTATTTAATATACAACATGAATCGGTTTTAAAATTTTATTCTATAATAGCGTCAACGCACGTTTATTTTGTGTTATAAAGTCTGCAGAGTCCCAGGCTCGGGCACCAACCGTTCCATCGGGACTCTGCAGACGTGTTATAACACGGAAAAACGTGCGTTAACCCTATAAAAGAACCCTGCAATTGTTCCAAAAATCATTTCACTGATATTTAAGAATGGCAGTGCCCAGTGGGTTGGTGGGGGGATGGTTATGTCTTGCACAGTTTACATGTACACAGATTTATATAGTAAACATGTTTTTAAAAGTCTTTTATTAATTATACCCCCACAAACGAAGTTTAGGGGGGTATATAGGGGTCAGCTTGTCGGTCGGTCCACATCATGGTTTCCGGACAATAACTAAAGTTAGGAATGAGATATTGTAATCGAACTTGGTATATAGCAAGCTTATATGAAGACCCCGGTTGGTATTGCATTTGGACCCCCTGGGGCCAAGGTGAAGGTCAACATTACTAAAAATAGAAAAATGGTTTCCAGACAATAACTAGAGTTAGGAATGAGATATTGTAATCAAACTTGGGGTTTAGCAAGCTTACATGAAGACCACGTTTGGTATTGCATTTGGACCCCCTGGGGTCAAGGTCACAGTTACTTAAAATAGAAAAATGGTTTACGGACAATAATGAGATATTGTAATCAAACTTGGTGTATAGCAAGCTTATATCAAGATCCTGGTTGGGAAATAATTCTTTGTACACAGTGCTGTTGATACTTTATTTACTGTAGGTTGAGTTCAATTTTTTTTTCAGACCACTTATTTTTCAAAAGTCAAAGTTGCTGGTGGGGGTTTTAATCACCTTCAGTGATAGGTCTAGTTTTATTTACTTTAATCAAATTTGCATTTGGGCGTATATTGCCACGCCTATGCGGTGCTCTTGTTTTTTATGTGGTTTGTTTTGTTTTCTTTTAATGTGTTTTGCACTTATTTTGGTAAAACATGGTTTAAGAATAAATATTTTAAATTCATTCAGATTAAAGTCAGTAAATATCATTTTAATGCCTTAAAACACAATACAAATCAAGACAAAACAGTGTTTCTAAGTTGCCCTATATCTGTGTAGACAATTATGCAAGCACTTGGCCATTTCCATTAAAATATACTTCAAAAATTGGTCAAAGACAGAAAAGGCTGGATTGCATTTGTATATCAAATATTGTGAGGCTGTGATGTTACGAAAATTTCCTACCTTGACCATTTATGTCGAAAATTTAAAGTCGATAAACAGGAAGTGGATGAGCACATGAACAGTACACACCTGAAATCGAATCCCAAGGTATGGGACCATGTGTCAATGCCGTATGCCAAATATCAAGAGGCTGTGATAGGTAGTTGCTGAGAAAACTGTTACGAAAATTTCCTACCATTGACCATTAATGTCGATATTGTAACTAGGTCTGTAAACAGGAAGTGGATGAGCTACAGACCTGAAATCCAATCCAATGGTATGGGACCATGTGTCAATGCTGTATGCCAAATATCAAGAGGCTGTGATAAGTACTTGCTGAGAAAACCGTTGCGAAAATATTTTCCCCACCCGCCCTCCGCCCGACATTCACCATACTATAACCCGGGTTTGCACCTGTGGTGCAACCCGGACAAAAATTAAGAAAGAGTAGGTGTAAAACAATTACAACAGTAGGGGTCGAACCACAGATCTTTGATATAGCAGTCAATCACTCAACTGACTGTGCTATTGTGGATGTGACGTCGATCTTTACATTAAGCTGGTGTGAACTTCAAACATTAGTTATATACTTCATATTAATTCTTGTAAACTACTCGGACAAAACAGAAGTGGGGTCAAATATTTGAATGAATGCTATGATGTATTCATAATTGACAGGTCGATAAAATCAGACTATATCTTAACATTAAGCACATGAAGACTGAACTTTGTCATTCATTTGACAGGCTGAAATATGACCCCCAAATTCATTAGACTTTACTGCATTATGGAAAAGTTCAATTGTATAGGGAAAAAATTTATAGCATATTTTCACAAATACAATCTTGTTTCTACATAGTAAAATATTATTGTCTTTCTTTCTACTTTTTGGCAAGAAAAGGTTAAACACAGTTACAGCTGCTCAGACCATTGTCCATAACACTAATCCTTGCCTCTAAATTGTGATGGTTTATAAGGATTTTATCAGACCTGTTGTATTTGGCGCTGGCAATATATGAGGAAAACACTGATTAAGCCAATCGATTATGGTATAAAAATTCCTAGACCTAAAAAAATAGGATATGTATTGAGATTATTAAATAAAGAATACTAGACTGTAATGGTAATTTTTCGGCAGATAAACCTGTTATTTGAACTATAGTCAAACCATACCAGTGATTGGGCATAATTACAGCCAAATATCATGGGATATGATAGATTATAGGGATGTGCATTGCTCGAAAACGATCTATGTCTTGAAAAGTGCTTGAATTGAGCTTGAATTGAATCGGGCTTGATTTTGAAAAAATATCCATGATACCTACATCATTGGTATAGGTATACATGTGTAAAATGTCATCGCCTTTTGCATTACAGGTTTTTACTGGTATAAACAAAAAGTAAACTTTGAAAAAATTTTCTCTTATTAAAAAAATGTAAATCATGTTCATGTTGCTTCATGATTATCCATCAGTTATCATAAAAAGCAATGTTTGAAATTCCTGAGATATGCATGAAGATAATTGAAATAGATGATATACATGTATAGGAGAAAGTGAAAGTGCATAAAGTATTAGAGAAGCAATACATGTAAGAGAGGAAACACACTCAAGGAAAATAGCCCCCCATCCAAACTTTAGAATGAGGGGCCTTATTTGAATACAGCCTGAGGCTCAGTAAGTATATATAGCATGTTATCCTAACACCCTACAAATGAGCATGTTCTTTTTAAAAAAAAAAACAACATAAAATACCTGATCATATTACAAAGATGTTTTGTTGCTTTGAATAATCCAGGGTAGGGTAAAATACGTAACAAAGAAAAGATACAGGGAGGGTATATACTTACTGAGCCTCAGGCTGTATTCAAATAATGCCCCTCATCCTTCACTCAAGCTTGGATGGGGGGCTATTATTTTTCATACGCCTTCAGCTTCATAAGTATATATAGCATCTTTAAAGAAGGCATCAAAACAAACAAAAAATAACTTGGCACAAATGTCTACCACATCAAGACAATGTATTGCGGCTAAGGCTCATGTCCGTCTGTGTGTTCCCACTAACACAACAATCATGTCCAGACTGTAATTTTGTCATTATTTGAGGGATTTTGAAATAATTTGGCACAAATGTCTATCTCATAACAACATTCTGTCGCATCCGGAAACCCGTCCCTTCTTCAAAGGTCAAGGTCACACTTATATTTTGAAGGTTCAGGCTATCACAATTAGAGATTACAGGTACAATAATACAAAGAACAATATTAAGCAATTAGTTTCTTTCATTCTTACGATTTACTCATTTACTGACTAATAAAATAAGCTTAAAAAGTTATCATAAGAACTCCAGGATATATTTTGAGTTATCACAAGAACTCTGTGACATTTGAAAAATCTGGTATAAATTGATTAGCCTGGGCTTTATGTTAGGTAATTAGGTAATTAAGTATAGCAACAAAGAAGATCACAAATGAAAAGGTCAATATGTACGAACGAACGAGTAATTTTGAAATTTTACTCAAAACTACCAGATTTTTTTTTAAAAAGGCGTTGAAAAATGGGGAAAAAAAAGGTTTTTCTGAAACATAATACATTATGTAGGGCAAACTTAATTATCAAAGTTTAATTTAGCACAGAAATCCATAACGTTTTCCAGGAACTCTGTGACAGTTATCAGAAGAACTCCAAACAAGTTATCATAAGAACTCCATCCTTCGTGTAACAGTTCCTCCCCCGTGAAAATGGCCGCCAGAGCTATAAATTGAAAAATCTTGTCCTCCTTTCACAGGTCAAGCTGCTGGTGAGTGATCAGAACCATCCCTATTTGTGCATATTGCTGGCATGTTCTGCATCGCTGCACAAAATGGCAACCAGAGCTATAAAGGGAAAATCTTGTCCTGCTTTCACAAGTCAAGGTGCTGATGGGATTTCAATGAAACTTCATATGAGTGATCATTACCATCCCTAGTTGTGCATATCGCCGGCATGTTCTGTATTGCTGCTCAAAATAGCTGTCAGAGCTAAAAACTGCTGGTCATCAAGTATCATTAACACGTTGTAAAAGTGACTTTAATTGGTACATTTAAATATTTCTTTAAGAAACGTGTCAGCTGTTAGTCCAATAATTGCCTAGGTATTGATGTGTATTATCAACGTAAATGACATTTGTATAAATAATGTTCTGTCATTTTACATGCATACATTAATATATACTTCCGGTTCACGATATTTGCTACTTTCATTTTTGTCTGATGATAAATGCACATTCTCTACGGTATTAGACATATTGTTTAAATAAATGTGTTATTGTGCTTCTGTAGGGAAGAATTGTCATGAGTGCTTAACTTTCATTTCAACATTTAAATATTGCAGCATTGCTGTTATTACCAATAACAAACCTACAACTTTGGAAAGTTAATCAGGCACATGTACCACTTTTTAGCTCACCTGTGCACTGATGTGTGCATTAAATGACCATATATATTTATTATATATATATATATATATGTATATATAAAATTAGCGTTTTTGAATATATGGCAAGTTAGAGATTTTAAACTGCATACACCACATTCGTAGATTTATACGTGATCTGATTTCGTACCTTGTACGAGGCCCCGGTAACACCAATAAATGTGTCTGTCACAAGGTACGAAATCAGATCACGTGTTAATCTACGAATGTGGTGTATGCAGTTTATTGTAAGCGTTACGAACGTTATATTTATGTTGGAGAAACAGGGGATACGTTGTACCAAAGACACCTTCTAAATTTATCCAGAATACGAACCAAATACAACGATCCGTTAGCAGCACATTTTTACATGAACAACCACACAGTTAATGATTTTTCAATAATGGTGCTGGAAAAGCTATACGGGAATGACCAATACAGAAAAACAATAGAAAATTTGTGGAAAAATAAATTAAGAACCTATAGACCATATGGAGTTAATACCAAAGAGTAACGCGGCAGACGGCAAACAACGCCATGGCGGGCGTCGTTCATTGGCTTAACGTCAGTTCCATTGTTTTGTTTGGATATATTTGTATGTAAAATAAATGCTGCTGAAGAAGGCAGCAAGGCCGAAAGCTACGGCAAATTTAAATAGCGTTTTTTGTTTATATACGGCAAGTTAGAAATTTTACATAAAATTTATGTGTGTATATTTATATATCTTTTCCTTTTTTATGCTCCCTGAAAAATTTCAGGGGAGCATATAGTCATCGGGTTGTCCGTCCGTCCGTATGTACGTCCCGAATTCGTGTCTGGCCCATAACTTTGTTTTTTGTGCCCCCACTTTAGTGGCGGGCATTTAGATTTACCCTTGTCCGTCCGTCTGTCCGTCCGTCCGTTCACTTTTGTGTCGCATGTAACTCAAAAAGTATTTGACCTAGAGTCATAAAACGTTACAGGAATGTTGATCAGCATGTGTAGTTGTGCACCTGGGTATTTTCGTCTAGATATTTTTAGTATTTTCAGAGTTATTGCCCTTGACTTAGTAAAATTTTGCAATTTTCAACTTGTGTCGCACGTAACTCAAAAAGTATTTCACCTAGAGTCATGAAACTTTACAGGAATGTTGATCAGCATGTGTAGTTGTGCACCTGGGTATTTTCGTCTGGATATTTTTAGTATTTTCAGAGTTATTGCCCTTAACTTTGTAAAATTTTGCAATTTTCAACTTGTGTCGCACGTAACTCAAAAAGTATTTCACCTAGAGTCATGAAACTTCACAGGAATATTGATCAGCATGTGCAGTTGTACGCCAGGTATTTTCGTCTGGATTTATTCAGTATTTTTAGAGTTATTGCCCTTGACTTAGAAAATTTTTGCAGTTTTCAACTTGTGTCGCAAGTTACTCAAAAAGGATTTGACATAGAGTCATTAAACCTTATGGGCAGGTTGCTCAGCATATTTAGATTTGCACCTGGGGTTTCGCTTGTGGATTTATCCAGTATTTGTAGAGTTATTTCCCTTGACTTAGTAAAAAGATTGACAGAACAGTGGCGCGGTGGGGGCACCCGTGTCCTATGGACACATTTCTAGTTGAAGTCTGATTTTAAAACTATTTTCCAGAAATGATCACCATACTGAGACGAAGTGTTGCGCGCAACATTCGGGTCACTACCTTGAAGGTAAAGGTCACAGCATGACTTTGCAGCAAAATCGTGTCCGTCCCATAACTTTGTTATTTGAAGTCAGATTTTAAAACTATTTCACAGAAATGATCACCATATTGAGATGACGTGCAGCGCGCAACATTTGGGTCGCTTCCTTGAAGGTCAAAATCGTGTCCGGCCCATAACTTTGTTATTGAAGTCAGATTTTAAAACTATTTCACAGAAATGATCACAATATTGAGACGAAGTGTTGCGCGCAACATTTGGGTCACTACCTTGAAGGTAAAGGTGCATGACCTTGCAGCAAAATTGTGTCCAGCCCATAACTACGTTACTTGAAGTCAGATTTAACAACTATTTCACAGAGATGATCACCATATTGAATTGACATGTCGCATGTTACATTTGGGTCACTACCTTGATGGTCAAGGTCACAGCATGACCTTGCAGTAAAATCGGATTTTTACAACTATTTCACAGAAATGATCACCATAATGAGATAATGTGTCGTGCACAACATTTGGGTTGTTTTTATACTTTGAACTTTGTCTGTGACATAACTCTGACACTACAAGAGGTATCCTTCCTGTCTCCAAAACCTATTCGGGGAGCATCACCCGGTTCAACCGGCTCTTGTTTTCTTCTGTAATACACATGCGTATATATATGGAAAGGATTCAAACTTTGGCAAAACTAATGTGACAAGACAGACCGATTAAATTTATAAAAAGGAAACGATTTGTTCAAACATTTCTTTGTTTGCTTTTAGAAAAAGTAAAAAGTTGTGGCTCTTGTTGTTCCTTGTTTTTAGCTCACCTGTCACACAGTGACATTGTGAGCTTTTGTGATCGCTTTTTGTCCAGCATCCATAAACTTTTACTTTAAACAACATCTCATAAACCGCTATATCAATTTCATCCAAACTTCACAGGAATGTTCCTTTGGTGGTCACCTTTAAATGTTGTTCCCATGCAGAACTCTGGTTGACATGGCAACCAAAGGAAAAAACTTCTTTCAAAAAACACAAAGAGCTTAGATATTTGGCATGAAACAGTGTCTACCAAGTTTATTCAAATAAAAGCCCTGAGGTCAAAATTTGCCACCCCCTTGGGGGGGGGCATTGTTTTCCCTATATGTATAGAGTAAAATCTTAAAAAATCTTCTTTTAAAAAACCCAAAGAGCTAGATCTTATATATTTAGCATGAAATATTTTTTAGTGAGTGTCTACCAAGTTTGTTTAAATAAAAGCCTTGGGGTCAAAATTGGCCTTGGGGAGAGGGGTGTCTTTTATATTCTTTATATGTATATATTAAAAACTGAAGATACAAATTTGAGCTTGGTGGTATCAGTTTAAGATTTAGATTTTATATCTGCTTTTGTTTATAGTTTACAATATTATTTGTTCCTTATCATGTAGAGATTCTATATACAGGTGAGCGATTTCAGGGCCATCATGGCCCTATTGTTTAAGGAGGTTACTTGAATTGTTTTCATTTTCAGTACTTATCCTTAATGGCTGAGTTAGGTGAGGGTCCACCACCACAAAAGCCTAACAACAGTATGTTACCAACAACCAGACCTCCCATGCAACAACAGCATCATCAACAACCACCACAGGTGCAATCAAGATTTAATCAACCGCCTCCTAATCCCATGGTAAACTACATTCACACTGTTTGAAGTCTGAATTTTATTTTAAAAAACCCAAATATATATATATATATATCTCTTACAAATGGCTTAATTTTAGTCAAAAAGAGGGGCGTCGGTTGCCGAGTGGTTATGGTCGTTGACTTCAAACCACTTGCCCCTCACCGCTGTGGGTTTGAATCCCAACAGGGTCTTTGGATTCTTTCATGTGAGGAAGCTATCCAGCTAGCTTACTGAACGTCGTTGGTTCTACTCAGGTGCCCTTTTGTGCCTGAGGTCTTCCTCCACCAGTAAAGCTGGAACTTACCCATATGACCTATAATGTGTTGGTGTGACGTAAAACCCAATTAAACAAACAAACATTTGTCGAAAAGAGATGTTTACTATGTACATATAGTAAAAAATTAAAAAATCTTGTCTGAAGGTACAAGGCTTAGAGCTTTGATATTTGGTAAATAATATCATCTATGGGTCCTCTACTAAAGTTGTTTTAATTATGCTCCTAGTGTTAAAATTGCCCAGCCCCAGAGGCGATAGTTTTCCTTATATGTATAAAGTAAAAACTTGAAAAATCTTCTTCTTTGAATTGACAAAGGCTAGAGGTTAAATATTTTGCATGAGACTTTGCGAAGTGAACCTCTACCAAGATTGTTCAAATTATAGCCCTGGGGTCAAAATTTGCCCGCCCCGGGGGTCATTGAAGTTCACTATGAACATATAGAAAAAGATTAAAAATCTTCTTGTCTGAAGGTACAAGGCATAGAGCTTTGATGTTTGCTATATAATATCATCTATAGGTCCTCTACAAAAGTTGTTCAAATTTTTCCCCTGGTGTCAAAATTGGCCCTGCCTGGGGGCATTGATTCTCATTATGTACACATAGTAAAAACAGAAACTAAAACAAATGTTTTCTGAAATGGAGAAAGCTACAGTTAAGATATTTGACATGAAATGTTGTTTGGTGGACCTGTATCAAGATTGTTTTAAATTAAACCCTTGGGTCAAAATTTTGCGTTGCCCAAGGGGACAGTGACCTACTTTCTTGTCCTTTGATGTACAGCAATGAAATTTTGACCATGTGCACAGTTTTAGTTATAAAATTGAACTTTGATATCAGGTGACCTAGATTTTGATGATGTGACCTACTTTCTTGTCCTTTGATGTACAGCTATGAAATTTGAACCATGTGCATAGATTAAGATGTAAAGTGAACTTCGATATCAGCTGACCTAGATTTTGACAAAGTGTCCTTTGATGTAGTCATGAAATTTAAGCTGTGTGAAATATGAACTTCACCACCAAATTCACTAGACTCAACTGCATTGATATATTCCTACTCTGATCTTTTCTTTGAATAACAATAGATTTAACCACTAAACTGATAATAAAAATTAGATAGGTCAGGGATCTATGCATTATGACACTCTTCAGTTGTATAAAAACAAAAAAAAATCGGTTCCTACACTACTATTTAGTCAACAGTGTTGTAGTAATGCGGTGGCATAGCATTTTTCACAAATGCGATCTTGTTCTTTAAACTACAAGGGCTAGAGCTTACATATTTAGCATTAAACATTGCCTAGTGAACATCTTTTACGGTTATTTAAATAGAAGCTATTGGGTCAAAATTGGTCTGCAATTTCATAAATCATAGTTGAATAATAAGGGAAACAACTGATATTTGAATGTCTTTCATACATGTGTACATGTTATGATGTTCTGCAATTTTTCTAAAAAAAAGATAAAATAGCTGGGAGTAAGTCTAAGGATCATGACTTGTTTGCTTTTCAGAGATCTTCATGAAATGATTTGAGGTCATGAACTTTGGCAAGGCATATGTTAGCTTTGCAGGGATATTTATAAAATAATTTCAGCACATTATAAGGACATTATGATTCACACCATGTATAGACCTTTTTACGACGCGGTCCGTTGCTATGAAAAAATGACCGGAGATAGTATTTTTTTTGCGCATGCGCAATTTGCGTAGCGCAAAAAAGCCAAAGTCATATAATATGTTAAATAATTTTTCAAACTCTTGTGAAGTTAAGATGGGTGGTGGAATAACACACATTTTTTCCGGTTCCTTGCAACACATGGAAATGCACGTCACATACACTATTTTGTCACTTCACAAATTCAATAAACATTGATGAGATTGGTATAAATAAAAATTACATAAATTGCGATTAATCATTTTTGTCTCGCGTCTGTATAAAAGACTTCTTCCAAGAAACAACTGGGCCAAATATGATGAAATTTTCCTGGGATGTTCCTAGCATGAAGCTCTACAAGAATTGTTCAATTGGTTTGCTCCATCTTGGTCAGGAGTGCTAAAATTAGATTTTAAAAATGAAATCTTTAAAAAAAAATTCCTTCTCTGAAAGTGCATGGCCTAGAGCTTAGATATTTGTTTGTAGCATCATCTCATGAAAAATTGTTCAAATTATAGCTCTGGGGTCAAAAATGGCCTCACCTCAGGGGTTCATAAATTTTCCTTATATGTATATAGTAAAAACATCAAAAAATCTTGTCTTGACAATGGCTAGAGGTTAGATATTTGGCGTGAAACATTGTGTATAGGTTCTATATACATGGATTTATGTTCTCCATGTTAAGTTCTTTTTTTTCCCCCGCAAAATGAAGGTCAAGGTCACAAGAGGCCAAAGGTCAAATTAATATATTAAGATTTGTTTGTTGGCAGTGTATCTCCCTTATATTTTGATGTATTACAAAATAATTTGGTACAAATGTTCGCCATGATAGAGTGGTATGTTGCACACAAAACCAAGGTCTTCAGCTCAAAGGTCAAGGTCACATTGGGGTCAGTGCAAAACCGTGTCTGGAGTGTAACATACATGAAGTGATTTAGATATAATTTGGGAATGTTCTCCATAGTGAGGCGGAGTGTTGCTGGAAAAAATCAGGTGTCTGTGGTAAATGTCAAGGTCACAGGTAGGGGTCAAATGAAATAAAATATTTATTTTCAAAAATAACCTATATAAATGGATGGATTTTAATATAGCTTAGCACCAATGTTCTCCATGTTGAGTTGAGTTGTCTCTCACAAAATGAAGGTCAAGGTCACTTAATGTCATGGGTCAGATAAAAATATTAAGATTTGTTTGTTGGCACAGTATCTTGCTCAAATGTTCACCATTATTGGGTAGTGTGTTTGGCGCATAACCCAGGTCTGTCGCTCAAAGGTCAAGGTCACACTTTGGGGTCAGAGCAAAACCTGTGTCCATAGCTTAACTTTCATAGCATGGAGGGATTTTAATATAACTCGGGACAAATGGTCTTGATACTGAGGCAGAGAGCTTTCCGAAAAATACAGGTGTTTGTGTTAAAGGTTAAGGTCACACTTAGCAGTCAAATAAAAATGTCAAAATGTGTTTGTTGGCACTGTATCTTGCTTATGCTTTAAAGTATTATGCTATGATCAGAGGATTTTTGCATTGTTGAGCCCGCTTGTAGTGAGGTCGACTTAGTGGGCACTTTTCACGTTTAGTGGTTTGGTGTATGTACTTCCATCAGTCTGTGCTTTTGTCTAGATTTGTCTGGTCTATATCTTGCTCATTCTTTGAAGGATTACAAAATAGTTTGATACAAATGTTCACCATGATGGGGTGGTGTGTCACACGCAAAACCCAGGTCTGCTGCTAACAGGTCTAGGTCACACTCAAAACCCATGTCCAGAGTGTAACTTCTAGATACGTGGAGGGATTTTAATGTAACTCAGGACAAATGTTCTCCATAGTGAGGCAGAGGGTCATGCAAAAAATTCAAGTGTCTGCAGTAAAGGTCAAGATTTTACATCATGGTCAAAGGTCAAATAACAAATTAAAACATTCATTTGTGAGTATAACTTCTATATACATGCATGGATTTTAATATAACTTAGCACAAATATTGTCCATGGTGAGTTGAGTTGTCTTGTGCAAAATGAAGGTCAAGATCACAAGTGGTCCAAGTTCAAATAAAAATATCAAAATTTGGCTGTCTACTTTGAAGTTTTATGTTTAGTGGTCAGAAGATTTTTGTCAAGCCCACTTGTGCTGAGTTCAACATAATTGTCAAAATGGCTTTCAGTGTTGGCGTGTGCTTGCATGTATAACCAAACTTGTCCATGCCATAACTTCTTTGTGCATGGAGGAATTTTCAAATAACATGAATTGAGTTTTTTAGGCACAAATGTTCATCATTAGACTTCCTGTCATGCACATGAACCAGGTCAGAGGTCAAGGTCACCTAAGATGATGCAATGTCAAGATTTTGCCATGGGTATAAAAAGGATGTGTTGCGCTTTTACCACCTATGTATACATCTTTCTCCTTGATCTGAAGCTTATAGGTTCCGGTTTGAAAGTGCAAGGCCTAGAACTTGAATATTTTGTGTGTAATTAGTCGCCGGTAGAAACCGGCGACTATATTTGTAACAGTTTAATATTATACCTATGGTAGGAGAAGGCATTAATTTCTGTAAATAAAAGCATAACAATTACTGAACAATTAAAGACTTCTATTGTTTTCAGTAATCTCAAAAATTCAAACATACAATAATGTTGCTAAATGAAATGAAATATTCAAATACCGACATCGTAAAAAGCAACATTACAATATTTATAAAATGAATTAATGACGTATCCCTATGGACCAGTCGTTGAATTTAGGGATGCTTTTACTTTTTTTAAAGTGTCAAGCGTTGCTATTTTATGATAAATAAATCATGCATGATATTTGAAATGACACTTTTAAATTATCTGGTTGTTTGTATCATATGACACCTATTCTATTTTTTATCTTATTTATTATAAACAGTTTCTCCCAGAATCATGTGACTACACGTTGTATGTTATTGTTATGAAATCTATTAATAGTAACAAATGGCTGGCAAGATAGACATACAGGTAACATGTGAATGATAAAGCTGATAAAGTGCAAATCAAAGTAATTTTGTATGAAAAATCTCGGTATGACAGTAGGGGTCGGAATCATATTGGATACACAGAGAAAACTAATAAACCTACTTTTTGTTGATAGTTTATCGCACTGAAAGCAATTAAACATTAACTTTATCGTATATATAGTCTGATTTTATTAACCTGTCATTTATAAATACATTATAGGACTCATTTAAATAATCGATCCCACTTCGGTTTGGTCCGTGTAGTTTACGAGAATTAATGTGGAGTATATAAGTCATGGATTGAAAGTCACGCCAACTTTATGTGAAGGTTTTCGTTAATTCACAATAGGACAGTCGGTAAAGAGAATGCCTGATAAATGAGAGGTCTGTGGTTCGATCCTCACTGTTGCCATTGTTTTAGTACTCTTTCTTTATTTTTGCAGTGTATTTTAATGGAACAGATTTGTAGTGTGTTTTACGGCATTGAAAAGACATTTATTGATTTTAATCCGTTTTAATTTTAAATATGAATTCTTAAAAAACATGTTATTTAAAAAGAGTATATACATAACAAAATTAAGTAAAACATAAAAAAACGAACAGCATATATTAAGCATATTATTATAGATTCAATAATGTTAAAGTATTAATAAGAAAAAAACATGGACCAACGCGGCCTCGAACTTAAAACACGTTTGGCACTTAGATTATAAACTCGTGATTTACCCCATTGCGCTATAACGCTGAGTACACTTATTTTAGAGATACAAATTAAATTAAATTCCACCGTACAGCGTAAATCTCACGGAACTTACCGAACATCTACCGAAGATTAATATACTGTGTGCATCGACCGTGTAATCAGTATGTAATTGACAGGTTAATACGACAGGAATATTGATTTCAGCTAAATAATATATTTTTTCGATATTGCATAAGAATAATTTGTTTATGCAGACACCACTTTTACAGTAGAATTGCATTGTTTTATGCAATAATAATAAATTAAGCATATATATTTTCATAGCCACTTTGCAAATATTCGATGATCGGTAATAATTTGTCGGTAATTATCGGATGCTGAAGAAAACCATACGTATAAAGTAGAATTACAAGTAGAATTATAATCATATCAATTGCTTTACAAGCCTCAATGACAAGGTGTTAGATTTTAAGTTAGTTTCAAATTGAAGACTGTAGGTTCGATAAAGTGATTTTTTTATGTTTTCTTTTATAATACTTTTTGTATTTTGCAAAACTTGACCGTTTATCAAAATTATGAAATAAAAAAGTGCTAGAAATGAAACACACGATTTATCAACTTATATGCTTATTATGTTTCATAAAGTTAAAAGATATAATAAAAATCAATTTATGAAAACTACACACAGGATTTGTCCGAGATTCGAACTTGCGCCTACTACATGTAGGTTACAACTTCGTGATACTTACCACTAGGCCATCGAGCAGTATTAATTGATATAATTATATATGTAATTATACTTATAATAAAATCGTTTACATTAATCATAATAAGTTATGTAAACAAACGAAACAGCTCCCGAAAATTATTGAGTCTCGGGTAAATATTGCCAAACAATACTTGCTTATTTAATAATGATAACAGTTTCTTGACAAAATTGCTAAGCAAGTTTGATTCAAATATGATGTTTTATTATAACATAAGATAAAATTTTTGCATAAAACTCTCATCAAGAAAGATATAATTGTGGCAAGTAAATGAAAACGTGTTTATGAATAAACATTACTCAACTTATTGTTCCTCTTTTCTTTATACACTCTATTAAACTGATATTTTCTTTTATTTATGATAATACAATCATATTTCTATCCGGCGACTTGATGCTTTAGCATCAAAATCTCTACTTGTCATCTAATGAAACTACAAATTCTGTTCAAATTATACTCCTTGGGTTATTGGCCTTGCCCTAGTGAGTCATTAATTTTCCATATATGTACACTATAGCCTCGATAAATCGCTCTCCGTTATAACGCTAATCTCAGTATAGCGCTCATAGACCTTGGCTCCAAAAAAAAAAAAAAAAAATTGTGTAGATTTAGATTTATAGCGCGCCATATCCGCTATAACGCTTGTTCAATTTGACAGTCAAGTACAATAAACAATTATAAATAGGACATTTATGAGCACCAAAGGTGTGAAAAACATGCACAGGTTAGTGTTTATCCACTCTTTTGTTGTTTTACCTGTCTATCAGTCAGGCATCAACTTGTTTCCAAAATCTCAAATTCATATCATAACTTTGACATGGGCAACCGGTGGCGAGTATAAATAAATAACCCACACAAGCCCAAAATCAATTTAAAATCCTGCACTGTATTATAGAACGGCCCAGACAGGAAGTAAATGGCGTTTGATTAACTAGGGGATACAACTAAAGCTGGACTGTAATGGCTAACTGTTTACACTACATTTATTTGATGATTTCTATGTTCTGAATATGGGTCATCTGGGGTTGAAAATTAGGTTGCACAGCCCAAATATGGAAAAAAAACCTTGCTAACACTAACACACTAGAGCCATTTATTTTGGTCCAAATATCATAGATATTGGTCAAAAATATTGCTAAGATGATTTTTAGCTCAAGTTTGTATATCTTGGGTCAAAAAGAAGTTCATACAGCCCAAATTATGAAAAACTTTCTTAACACTTTAGAAGCTACTGTTTGGTTCAAATATCCTAGAAATTTATCAGAAAGGTTTTTTTTAAGATTTCTACCTAAAGGTTCATCTGTGGTCAAAAACTAGGTTATAAGGCCCAAATACGAGAGGACCTTGGTAACACTGTAGAGAATACTGTTTAGGTCCACATATTCTGGAAATTAGTCAGAAATGTTGTTTAGATAGTTTCTTGGTCATATATGGGTCATCTAGGGTCAAAAACTAGGTCACACAACCCACAAACATCGTTTACATTCTAGAGGTAATATTTTCATTCCAAATATCCTGAAAATTTGTCAGAAAGGTTGTTTTGAATGATTTCTAGCTCAGCTTTGAACATCGGTCGTTTGAACATTGATCAACCAAATATGGAAAAAATTTGTTACCACTGTAGAGGTTACATTTTTAGCAGAAATATCCTGGAAAGTGGTCGGAAAGGCTGTTTGTATGATTTCTAGTTCAGGTTTGAATATTGGTCATCTGAGGTAAAAAAAAAAAATGGTCACAGCACATAAAAAGGGAAAACCTTAATCACATTTTTATATGCCGAAAGAATTTCGGGCATATTATGTAATACCCCCTGGTGTCCGTCTGTCCGTACGTCCGTCCGTTAGCTATTTAGTTTCGGAGCATAACTTAAGTTCCATTTAGCCCACAGTATTCAAACTTCATAGGATGATTGTCCATATTGGGTAGAAGACCCCTATTGATTTTGGGGTCACAAGGTCAAAGGTCAAGGTCACTATTACCATAAAACTGAAAATAGTTTCCGGAGCATAACTTAAGTTCCATTTGGCCCACAGTATTCAAACTTCATAGGATGATTGTCCATATTGGGTAGAAGACCCCTATTGATTTTGGGGTCAAAGATCAAGGTTACTATCACCTTTAAACTAGAAACAGTTTTTGCTCAATAACTCAAGCATTAATCAACCTACAGCTGTAAAATTTTATAGGATTAACAGCTTTATACCCCTGGCGTCTTTTCGTTCATCCTTTGTAGCATTTTTACTTACAAGATAACAACTTGATGGTGGTGCTTTGAAAACAGCAACTGTATATATACATGCATGTTCTTCAGCTATAAAGGAGGATTGCTTTTTGAAGGAGGTAATACTGTATTTTACAGATGCTTCATCCTTACTAAAAGAAAAAGCACTTTCGGGCATATAATGCTCCACCTAGCGGTGCTCTTGTTACTAGTTCAGGTGCAGATATGAATGTTATGACATCAATTTAAGTTTATGGCATTATATCTGCCTTTCATTCATTGTTAACAATACAGTTGAGACTGCCTTAGTGACCCCCTGATTTCAACGACTCCCTGTCTTATCCGACCTTGTTTCAGTCCTCCCAACGTATTTTCCTATATAAATGGTCTGAATTATAGGACTCCCATGTGACAAACGACCCTAATTGTCTGGTCCCAATGCATCGCTTTGTCTGATTTAAACGACTTTCATACCGTTTAATCGTCCGTTAATCAGGTAAATAATACCTGTTTTAACATCCAGAGGGCCAAAATAAATAAGTCCAATCATTATCCAGTAGTCAGTACACTTCAAACAACCTTTACACAATTCTGCATCAATACACAGTTTACATTGTATGCAGGTATCAAGTGACCTAGTGTCTACTCTGTAAGCATGATGCAATCGAATTGAGGTGTTGTGTAGATAATGACCTCAGTAAACTGGATTAAAACTTGTGTCAGATTTTTTATAAATGATTATGGATGGCCAACGAAGGATTTTTTTAAGCAGCATTTTTTTTTTAGCTCACCTGAGCTTTTAGGATCGATGATTGTCCATCGCCCGTCCACATTTAGTTCGTTAACACTCTAGCAGTCGCATTTATTCCTCAATCATCATGAAACTTTGTCAGAACATCTGTCTCAATAATATCTCCGATGAGTTCGAAGATGGGTAATCTCCGGTCAAAAACTAGGTCACAGGATCTAAAAATAGAAAAAGCTTGTTAACACTCTAGTGGCTGCAGTTTTGATTAAAATATTCTGAAAATTTGTCAGGAAAGTTGTTTTGATGATTTCTAGGTCAAGTTCGAAGATGGGTCATGTCCGGTCAAAAACTAGGTCACAGATTCTAAAAATAGAAAAAGCTTGTTAACACTCTAGTGGCTGCAGTTTTCATCCAAATATTCTGGAAATTTGTCAGGAAGGTTGTTTTGATGATTTCTAGGTCAAGTTCAAAGATGGGTCATCTCCGGTCAAAAACTAGGTCACAGGAGCTAAAAATAGAAAAAGCTTGTTAACACTCTAGTGGCTGCAGTTTTCATCCAAATATTCTGGAAATTTGTCAGGAAGGTTGTTTTGATGATTTCTAGGTCAAGTTCGAAGATGGGTCATCTCCGGTCAAAAACTAGGTCACAGGAGCTAAAAATAGAAAAAGCTTGTTAACACTCTAGTGGCTGCAGTTTTCATCCAAATATTCTGGAAATTTGTCAGGAAGGTTGTTTTGATGATTTCTAGGTCAAGTTCGAAGATGGGTCATCTCCGGTCAAAAACTAGGTCACAGGAGCTAAAAATAGAAAAAGCTTGTTAACACTCTAGTGGCTGCAGTTTTCATCCAAATATTCTGGAAATTTGTCAGAAAGGTTGATTTGTTGATTTCTAGGTCAAGTTCAAAGATGGGTCATCTCCGGTCAAAAACTAGGTCACAGGAGCTAAAAATAGAAAAAGCTTGTTAACACTCTAGTGGCTGCAGTTTTGATTAAAATATTTTGGAAATTTGTCAGGAAAGTTGTTTTGATGATTTCTAGGTCAAGTTCGAAGATTGGTCATGTCCAGTCAAAAACTAGTTTACAGATTCTAAAAATAGAAAAAGCTTGTTAACACTCTAGTGGCTGCAGTTTTCATCCAAATATTCTGGAAATTTGTCAGGAAGGTTGTTTTGATGATTTCTAGGTCAAGTTCAAAGATGGGTCATCTCCGGTCAAAAACTAGGTCACAGGAGCTAAAAATAGAAAAAGCTTGTTAACACTAGTGGCTGCAGTTTTGATCCAAATATTCTGGAAATTTGTCAGGAAGGTTGTTTTGATGATTTCTAGGTTAAGTTCGAAGATGGGTCATCTCCGGTAAAAAAAACTAGGTCACAGGAGCTAAAAATAGAAAAAGCTTGTTAACACTCTAGTGGCTGCAGTTTTCATTAAAATATTCTGGAAATTTGTCAGGAAGGTTGTTTTGATGATTTCTAGGTCAAGTTCGAAGATGGGTCATCTCCGGTCAAAAACTAGGACTCAGATTCTAAAAATAGAAAAAGCTTTTTAACACTCTAGTGGCTGCAGTTTTCATCCAAATATTCTGGAAATTTGTCAGGAAGGTTGTTTTAATGATTTCTAGGTCATGTTCGAAGATGGGTTATCTCCGGGGAAAAACTAGGTCACAGGAGCTAAAAATAGAAAAAGCTTGTTAACACTCTAGTGGCTGCAGTTTTGATTCAAATATTCTGGAAATTTGTCAGGAAGGTTGATTGATGATATGTAAGTCAAGTTCGAAGATGGGTCATCTCCGGTCAAAAACTAGGTCACAGGAGCTAAAAATAGAAAAAGCTTGTAAACACTCTACTGGTTGGGGAGATAACTTCGGCTGGTTGATAAAGTCGGCTTTTTATAATTAAATCGAGTTATCGGAATTTTTAATCTAATCAAGCTCACCATCTCATACTATCGCTGGAATTCGACAATATCTTGAAATTTTGTCAAGTTTGATAAGATATATAAAAAATAACACAGACTTTTACCTGTTTGTTTACAAAACATGCCTATAAAAAATACGAGAATCCCATTGTTGTGCGCATGTGCAGCAGATGCTCATTTTGAGACCCGCACAGGGGTACTTTTATATATTGACCGACTACCGGTAAAGCAGACGACGTTTACGTATACATTTTGTAGATGAAATTCAGACTCACTTTTGTCTTGCTAACTCAGAAAAAAGGCTGATTATACAATTGTTATCTTTAAGTGGAATGGATTGAAAGACTGATGTTAAATGCTCCTTTTATATATGTTAATGTGTAGGTTGAATACCACTAAATTAATTTCCTCTTCTCTCTGTTAAGCTAAGCAAAAATAAATTTGAATCACTAATTCTTTAACTACATATTTCGTTATACGTTAATAAATGATACATGATAATGCATGTGTTTTTGCGTAAAAATGATTTACATGTTACATAGTACGTTGCATATAAATATCGTGTTATCATAGATATTCATTATACTAACGTAATGCTGGACAATTTTGGTAACAAATATTTTTTATTTGACATAAATGAACAGCAAAGAAATAATAAAATGTCTGAACATGTTATTTTACGTTTTAACTTACTCATTTAAGAAGAAAAACAAATGGCAGGAATTATCTACTCGGGTGCGTTAAAAATATCCTTTTTACGTACCTCTTCCAGGGCCTCTCAAAATTACCCATTATGTTCCTAAATATAACTTTTATGGTGATACCGGAAAATCGAAGAGCTGAAGTTTATTATGGTGCAAGATTCATCAGAATATGTAATCAAATAAATGAAATATGCCCCCAAAACCCTGATTTTCGGCCGAGTTATCTCCCAAACCAGTAGTGGCTGCAGTTTTGAACCAAATATTCTGGAAATTTGTAAGGAAGGTTGTTTTGATGATTTCTCAAAAATTTTCTTGGCGATGAGGGGGACTCCGCCCCCCTTCAAACCCCCCAAACAGAAGGGGGCACATCCCCCTTCTGGCAACCCCCTGATGTATCTTTTGGTTTGGGGGCCGTGCCGAAAAAGTGGTCACTTTTTTAACAACATTTCTCAAACAAAAACAAGTGTTGGGCGCCTAAATAAGGCATTTTTTCACCATTAGAGACAACAAAATGGGGGGTGGGGTGAAAAAGGCGTTAAAAGGCGTGTATATGACGTAATGGGTGAAGTAACTATATTTATTTGCAATTGGTAAGATATTATTCCTTCACACAGTTATGTATGTTAAAAGTCACAATAGTATATAGACAGATAGATGGTATTTAGATTTTAATTTTCTTTGAGACTGTATTAAGAGACTCCCTGTGATATGTGACCTTTTTCTGGAGGTCTCTTGGAAAGTCACATATGACAGTCTCGACTGTATTACTTTAGAGCCTCAATAATCAGATGAGAGATATAAGGGCCATCATGGCCCTCTTGTTTCATATTGTATGTAAAAATTTTATGTAATATTGATATATAAGAAAAGCTGAAAGTTATTTCCTGTGTTTTCATCATTTTGGTTTGTTGTTACTTTCAGGGTGGTTTTAATAATTTCCATAATACTCCAAATAGACTCCCTCCACCTGCAATGATGGGAATGAACAATGCTCGTCCACCAATGAATCAGCCTAATCCACCCCAGATGTTTCAACATCAACAACATATGCAACAGCCAGGAATGCAGGGTATGCATGAATGTTAACCTTTTTAGCTCACCTGAGCTTTAAGTGCTCAAGGTGAGCTTTTGTGATCACAATTCGTCCGGCCTCCATGAGTCAGTTGGTGCGTCCATCGTCAACTTTTTTTACAGACGACTTCTCAGAAAGCAATAAGCCAAATTTGATGAAATTTTACTGGGATGTTCCTAGGAATTCAGGAACGAAGTGATGGACCCATGTTTCATCCTAAGTTACGATCCAGTAGATAAAATCAGGTTCATCCTCATAGCGAGACAAAAAATATCTTGAAATGTCAAGCCTGGTGCATTTCTGGTTGTCAGTCAACTGTCTGGGGAAACCTTTGACATACCATAGACATCAGTCAGAATTGCCTGAACTGAACCAATGCTTATACCCACTTCCCTAGCAATGCTTCGCAGGTTTTGCCTTCTGTCGCACATGACCAGGTTGTGCACAGCTCATCATCTCCAATGCTCTCCCTGCCCCTCTTAAATTCAGCAGCCCATTTTTAGCTCTCCTTTTTTTTTTTTTTTTGAAAAAAAAAGTAGAGGTATTGTTATAGTGCCTTGATCATAACTTTTTAAGTTTTTGGTGTATTGTCTTCATACTTGGCTACAACAGTGCCTTGATCATAACTTTTTAAGTTTTTGGTGTATTGCCTCATACTTTGGCTTAAACACCTTAGAAACTTTCAGTACCAACATAACCTGAACTTATTTGAAGGTAATGTCAATTGCTTTCTTGCTTTATTGCTATAACATTTATATGGCCCAAAAGTGGAGCATATTAGCATTGCACTTGTCGTCGTCTGTCATAGGTCCCGTTATAACGATCCTCTAAACGGCATGGCAAGATTTTGCTTACTCAGATGAACAATCTTAAGTGTAGATGGTATGAAAGGAAGGAATTTTAGCGTGCGAGCACAAATTATAACAGAAATTATTGGCCCTTTGTTGATTTTTTTCACTATATACTATGTAGAAATTTTGTGAAAGCAACTCCTCTTGAACGGGATGGCAGATTTTGCTTAAACTTCCAGGGATGAACAACCTTAATGTGTAGATGGTAGTAAAGGAAGGAATTTTAGCTGCAACCAAATTTAACAGAATTATGGCCCTTTTTTTGATTTTTTCACTATATACCATATAGAAATTTTGTGAACGCAACTCCTCTTAAACCGGATGGCAGATTTTGCTTAAACTTCCAGAGATGAACACACCTTAATGTGTAGATGGTAGTAAATGAAGGAATTTTTGCTGCGACCAAATTTTACAGAATTATGGCCCTTTGTTGATTTTTATGCCCCAGCCATGTAATGGCCGGGGCATATAGTGTTACCCATTCTGTCATTCCTTCATCATCAGTTTCGTATTGCCTTCATACTTGGCTACAACAACCCTTAGGACGAGACCTTTCAGTAGACCACACTAACCTTGACCTTCATTTAAGGTCAAATGTCCAAATTTTGCTTGTTCTTGCTTTTATTGGCTATAACTTTGTTATTATGCCCCCACAAAGTGGGAGCATATAGCATTGCACTTGTCCGTCCGTCTGTCATACGTCCCGAAATCTTGTGAACGCAACTCCTCTTAAACCGGATGGCAGATTTTGCTTAAACTTCCAGGGATGAACAACCTTAATGTGTAGATGGTAGTAAAGGAAGGAATTTTCGCTGCGACCAAATTTAACAGAATTATGGCCCTTTGTTGATTTTTTCACTATATACTATGTAGAAATTTTGTGAAAGCAACTCCTCTTGAACCGGATGGCAGATTTTGCTTAAACTTCCAGGGATGAACAACCTTAATGTGTAGATGGTAGTAAAGGAAGGAATTTTAGCTGCAACCAAATTTAACAGAATTATGGCCCTTTTTTGATTTTTTCACTATATACCATATAGAAATTTTGTGAACGCAACTCCTCTTAAACCGGACGGCAGATTTTGCTTAAACTTCCAGAGATGAACAACCTTAATGTGTAGATGGTAGTAAATGAAGGAATTTTTGCTGCGACCAAATTTTACAGAATTATGGCCCTTTGTTGATTTTTATGCCCCCGCCATGTAATGGCCGGGCATATAGTGTTACCCCATTCTGTCATTCCTTCATCATCAGTTTCCGTTCATTATCATAGTAACTGTTGCACACATTCAACTCAAACTTGACATATGGATATATCATGATAAAATACAGGTCAAGTTCGAATTTGGTCATGGTTCGATGATTTTTGGCAGAGTTATGCCCCTTTTACTTTGAAAATAATATGAAATTTTCAGTTTCCGTTCATTATCTCCCCAACGGTACAACACATTCAACTCAAACTTGACATAAGGATATGTCATGAAAAAATACAGGTCAAGTTCGAATTTGGTCATGGTTCGATTAATTTTGGCAGAGTTATGCCCCTTTTACTTTGAAAACAATATGAAATTTTCAGTTTCCGTTCATTATCTCCCCAACGGTACAACACATTCAACTCAATTATAGTTGTACATTTTAAACTTAAATTAATATATGGATACGTCAAAGGAATGCGCAGATCAAGTTTGAATTTGGTCATGCTTAGATGATTTTTGGCAGAGTTATGCCCCTTTTACTTTGAAAACAATATGAAATTTTCAGTTTCCGTTCATTATCTCCCCAACAGTACAACACATTCAACTCAAACTTGACATATGGATACGTCAAAGGAATATGCAGGTCAAGTTCAAATTTGGTCATGGTTCAATGATTTTTGGCAGAGTTATGCCCCTTTCACTTTGAAAATAATATGAAATTTTTATGCCCCCGCGCATATAGTAATTGAACCGTCCGTCCGTCTGTCCGTACGAGGTTAACATAGAACGGCAAGTTGGATTTTTCTTAAGTTCTACCTGTACCAATGGCTTCTAAGTTTACACACTTACTAATCAATACAAAGTACATGATCTGGGCAAGTTACATAACTCTGGCTTTCATATTTACCAAGTTATTGCCCTTTTCAGCACTTAGAAAATGAATAATGGTTAACCTAAAACGGCAAGTTGGAAATATCTTAAGTTCTATCTATACTTATGGCTTTATAATTTCCACACTTATCATTACAAATACAAAGTACATAATATTGCCAAGTTATATAACTGTGTCATCCATATTTCCCAGTTATTTCCCTTTTTTCACTTTGAAAATAGGGCCTTGTCTGGTTAACCTATTCCGGCAAGTTGGATTTATCTTAAATTTCTCCTAATTGCTTAAGGTATGAGCCCCCTAATGGGCACTATAAGAAACTATAAAATTGACAACATAGGTCAGTTACATACCTTAAAGGACACAAGAATGCAAAATTTAAACAAAGTTTACCGTATGGTTTACGAGTTATGGAGATTTTTCTTAAGTAAAAATTGGCTATTAGAAGGGCTCTTTTTGAGAAATGAGAAACTCTAAATATTCCATTTTAAAATCATTATGAAAAAAATGTTTTCCTATAAAACATTTTTAAGAAACGAAAAATAGCATTCAGCTAACAAATGACCCACTAAAATTATTGTTTCTACTTATGTTACCCTCCCCCACCCATTTTAAGTAGTTGTTTGATCATTTTTCTACTTGGAGGGCCTTATTCAAAATATCCCCAAAATTTACTGAAATCAGCGGCTGTTTTCAAAGTTTGCATACATTTTCTTTAAAGTATATTGATTGGGCTTGTCAAATATAAAACTACTAGTCTAGTCTAGTTTTTATTTTATTAGACTTTGAAAATATCAGGTACCTTATTTGATAATAAATTTGGCACAATTTAGCCAATAAAAACCAATAATATTTTAATAATTAAAATGAAAAACTTTTTATCAAAAGTGATCTGAGAGACACAAATAATGTTCAAAGAAAAAAAAAAGAAAGAAAAAAAAAGTTGCCTCTTCTGGGGCTTGAACCCTCGCCCCTCAGTTACAATGCAGTTGACAGTAGTTCTAGCCTATTTGAATACTCTTCACAATGGAGGTAATGCATTAGGTGGCTCATACCTTAATTACTTTAATGATATCTTTCATATTTAGTAGGTGAATACCTTTGATGGTCCTCTAATTTTTTGTGGAGTAAGCGGTCTCTAGGGTCAAGGGTTGAGGTCACTGGTTTAAAAAATAAATCTAAACATTTTTGCTTATACAGCCTTTATTTTTTAGTTGATGTCTTAGTTTAATACAAACATGCCAAGGGAGGTCCTCCTTCTTTGGTTGTAGTAAGGGGTCATTTGGGTCAAGGTCAATGTTACCAATGTCAAGGTCACCAATGTTAAAAATAGATTTTTACAGGTGTATTGACCTTATTCTATAGACAGATGTTATATATAATTGATAGAAACATAAACTTTGATGGAGTTAGTGGTCAGTTGGGTCAAGGTCACCAGTGCTAAAAATAGATTTTTACACATTTGCTCATACAGCCTTTATTAAGTGACAGATATATTTTATATTTGGTAGGAAGATAACTTACATGGTATTCATCCTTTTGATTGGGGTAGGGATCAGTGGGTCAAGGTCACTTGTGGTAAAAATAGATTTTTACACTTTTGTCCATACAGCTTTTATTTATTGACAGATGTATTTCATATTTGGTAGGAAGATAACTTGCATGGTATTCTTCCTTTGGATGGAGTTAGGGGGTCAGTTGGGTCAAGGTCACCAGTGCTTAAAATAGATTTTTACACTTTTGCCCATACAGCCTTTATTTAATGACAGATGTATTTCATATTTGGTAGGAAGATAACTTGCATGAAGTTAAATATTTTTCAACTTCACAAGTCAGAGCAATGACTTGGCAACTTATATTTTTCACCATTACAAAATGCCATGACTTTGTCAAGCTATATAACTTGTGTTTACAATTTTTTGGCAATTTTTCTGTCCATAACTGAGTGAATGGGTAAACATATTTTGAAATATTGCTACTGACAAGAATCTGAGCCGGGGGCATTTGTGTTTAATATACACGTTCTTGTTTATTTCTGTTTAACTCCCCAACAGTATTACACGTTCAACTCAAATTTGACATATGGCTACGCCAAAGGAATATGCAGGTCAAGTTTGAATTTGGTCATGGTTCTATGTTTATTAGCAGAGTTATGCCCCTTTCACTTTGAAAATAATATGAAATTTTCAGTTTCCATTCATTATCTCCCCGCAGGTATTACACATTCAACTCAAATTTGACATATGGATATATTAACCCTTTCCCCAATGAGCATATTGTGAAAAATGGCCGTTTTCACTGAAAAGCCTCCTGTTACAAGTTCAAACTGCTATGAAACTATGAAAAATGCTTCAATACTAATCAAACTTGGCACAAATGTTGACTGGACCATTGCCTTTGTAACAACATGCTCAGTCTTAAATTTCCTGTTACCATGGCAACGAGGGGACATCTCAAAATTGCCAAAAATCACTATTTTGCCTCGATTTTTTCCATCAAAATTTTTTCAAAGTGCTGCACTTCTCAATGGATTGAGATAGAGTCAAAGGCTTTTCAGCGTTGGTGAAACGTTACATTATGATCGACCTGGGGTCATTTTTAGCCTCTCACAAGTCCAAAATTTTCTTGGCGATGAGGGGGACTCCGCCCCCCTTCAAACCCCCCTAACAGAAGGGGGCACATCCCCCTTCTGGCAACCCCCTGATGTATCTTTTGGATGGGGGGCGGCGCCGAAAAAGTTCTCAATTTTTTTAGCAACATTTCTCAAACGAAAACTTATGTTTGGGGCCCAAATAGGACATTTTTTCACTATTTGAGACCTAAAAAAGGGGGGGGGGTCGAAAGTGTGTTGTTTCGCGTATATATGTGGTAAAGGGTTAAAGGAATGTGCAGGTCAACTTTAAATTTGGTCACGGTTCCATAATTTTTGGCAGAGTTGTGGCCCCTTTCACTTTGTAAAAAAAGGAAATTTTCAGTTTCCGTTCATTATCTCTGCAATAGTTGTACATATTCAACTCAAATTTAACGTATGGATATGTCATAAGAATACACTGGTCAAGTTTGAATTTGGTCATGGTTTGATGATAGCTAACAGAGTTATCCCTCTAGTTTTCTTCTGTAATACATAGGCGTATACTTTTTTATGCCACCATGCTGCGATGCTGTGGCATATAGCGATTCACCTGTGTGTTTGTATTGTGTGTTATATAGATCATGTAATGAACTTAAAAAATCTTCTTGTGAAAAACCACTAGTCCAATTTCAACCAAACTTAGCAGGATTGATCCTTGGGTGAAGGGCTTCCAAAGTTTGTTCAAAGAATTTCATTCCATGCAAAAATCTGGTTGCCATGGCAACCAAAAGGAATTATAAGAACAAATTTAAAAAATCTTCTTGTAAAGACCCACAAGGCCTAGAGCATAGATATTTTGCATAAGGCATTGTCTGGTAGGCCTCTACCAAGGTTGTTCAAATTATAGCCCTGGGGTCGCCCTGCCCTGGGGGTCATTGATTTTCACTATATGTACATATAGTAAAAACTTAAAATACCTTCTTGTCTTGAGGTACAAGGCTTAGAGGTTTGATATTTGGTATATGATATCATCTATAGGAACCAAAGTTGTTCAAATTTTGCCTCTAGTTCAAAATTAGCCCCGCCCCAGGGGTCATAGGTTTTCCTTATATGTATATAGTAAAAACTTAAAAAAAATTATCTTCTCGAAATTGACAAATGCTAGAGGTTAGATATTTTGTATGAAACATTTTGTAGTGAACCTCTAGCAAGATTATTCAAATTATAGCCCTGGGGTCAAAATTGGGCGCGCCCCAGTGATCATTGATTTTCACTATATACATATAGTAAAAAATTAAAAAATCTTATTTTTTGAAGGTACATGGCTTAGAGCTTTGACATTTGTTATATGATATCATCTATAGGTACTCTACCAAATTATGCCTCTAGTGTCAAAATTGGCCCGCCCCGGGGGTCATAGGTTTTCCTTATATGTATAAAGTAAAAACTTAAAAAAACGTCTTCTCTAAATTGACAAAGGCTGGAGGTTAGGTATTTTGCATGAAGCATTGTGTATTGAACCACTACCAAGATAATAGAATATATAATTACCAGTTCAAAATAACAAGTACTTTATTTAAGATATAGACCATTTATTTAATAAATATACCTATTGCCAGATGAAAATAACAATTAGGCCAACATTTTTTTATGCCCCCGCCATGTAATGGCCGGGGCATATAGTGTTACCCTGTTCCGTCATTCCGTCCTTCCGTCTTTCCGTCATTCTGTCATTCCGTCATCATCAGTTTCCGTTCATTATCTTAAGAACGGTTGCACACATTCAACTCAAATTTGACATATGGATATGTCATGAGAAAATACAGGTCAAGTTCGAATTTGGTCATGGTTCGATGATTTTTGGCAGAGTTATGCCCCTTTTACTTTGAAAATAATATGAAATTTCAGTTTCCGTTCATTATCTCCCCAACGGTACAACACATTTAACTCAAACTTGAAATATGGATATGTCATGAGAAAATACAGGTCAAGTTTGAATTTGGTCATGGTTCGATGATTTTTGGCAGAGTTATGCCCCTTTTACTTTGAAAATAATATGAAATTTTCAGTTTCCGTTCATTATCTCCCCAACGGTACAACACATTCAACTCAAACTTGACATATGGATATGTCATGAGAAAATACAGGTCTAGTTCGAATTTGGTCGTGGTTCGATGATTTTTGGCAGAGTTATGCCCCTTTTACTTTGAAAATAATATGAAATTTTCAGTTTCCGTTCATTATCTCCCCAAAGGTACAACACATTCAACTCAAACTTGACATATGGATGCGTCAAAGGAATGTGCAGGTCAAGTTCAAATTTGGTCATGGTTCAATGATTATTGTCAGAGTTATGCCCCTTTCACTTTGAAAGTAATATGAAATTTTCATTTTCCGTTTATTATCTCCCCAATGGTGCAACACATTCAACTCAAATTTGACATATGGATATGTTTTTGGAATGCCCAGGCCAAGTTCGAGTTTGGTCATGGTTCAATGATTTTTGGCAGAGTAATGCCCTTTTCACTTTGAAAATAATATGAAATTTACAGTTTCTGTTCATTATCTACCCAACAGTGTTACATATTCAACTTAAATTTGACATATGGATATGTCAAACGAATGGGCAGGTCAAGTTGGAATTTGGTCATGGTTTGATGATTTTTTGGCAGAGTTATGTCCCTTTCACTTTGAAAATAATATAGATACATCTTAGGAATAAGCAGTTTAAGTTTGAATTTGGTTGTAGTTCAATGATTTAAGACAAACTTATCTTTCCTGAATGTTGGAAAAATTTTGAACTTTCAGTTTCAGCACTCTTACTTTTAGCCATTATTTTGGCTACAAATATGCAATATGCTATTTTTAAAAGGTTTAGACTGAATAATTTCAGTGCCTTGAACATTGTATGAAAATGGTTTGTGTTAACATTGAAAAGTTTTAAGGGCTTTGAACTTAAAATGAAAAAAATAATTAATGCACCATCTGAAATTTTGGCTGCATGCGGGGGCATCCGTGGCATGATGACACATTTCTAGTTATAAAATGTTTTACGGGACCGCCAACTGTATTTTTAGTGAAAATCAAATAAAAATAAAATTTCATTTAAGAACTTTTATTTTCATTTTGTCCGCCGACCTCTCTTACCCACTTCTGTCAAAATTAAAAGTTACTCGTATTGGTACACTTTTTCACTTCAGTTGTTAACGATACTTAACTGTTAACTGTAGAATCTTGGTAAAGCAAAGGAACTTGCTTAAAACAAATGACAAGTCAGGCCCTTTGATGTTTACAAGCATGTTACAAAAGGCGTAACAAAAGGGAAGGGCAATAACTTAACAAGCTTGTAATAAATTAACCCGTGTGAATATCACGCGACACCGGGTCATGAAAGTTCGCTTTGGAAACTTGCATTCAATACAACTATGGCAATTTGAGTAATAAATATTAGAGCATTTTTCACACATGATTGTAAAACTGTTAAAAAGCACGACTTGGATTTAACATCCATTGCATAAGTTGATTTAAATCATCGTCTATTTCAGAACAGTTGTAAAAAATTAAATGGGCACTCAAAGCCGTTGATCGACTAAGGTGTCAGAATGAAACATTACTCGATTTACCACGGACCATGAGAAAACTTCGACACATTAAAATTGAGATTCATGTATAGGTTTCTATAAAAAAAAATATATAAGGGGAAAATCTGGACTTGCATTTTACTTTGACATATGGAGAAAATTGAGTAATCGAAATTCAACTCTTACATTGTAGAATCTAAGATTAATTGTTAGTATATTGATAATACAAAATCTTTATTATGAATCTTAGACCTAGAGCTAAGATATTTAGCATGAAACATCCTCTAATGGGTGTCTACCAAGTTTGTTCAAATAAAAGCCCTGGGGTCAAAATTGGCCCAGCCCCAGGGGGTCATTGATTTTCCCTATATGCATATAGTAAAAACTTGAAAAATCTTTTCAAGAACCCAAAGAGCTAGAGCTAAGATATTTAGCATGAAACATGTTCTAATGGATGTCTACCAAGTTTGTTCAAAAAAGAGCCTTGGGGTCAAAATTGGCCCTGCCCCGGGGGTCATTGATTTTTCTTATATGTGTATAGCAAAAACTTAAAAAATCTTCTTTGAAAAAAACAAATAGCTAGAGTTTAGATACTAAGCTTGAAACATCTTCTAGTGAGTGTCTACCAAGTTTGTTGTAATAAAAGCCCTGGGGTCAAAATTGGCCCCGCTCCGGGGGTCATTCATTTTCCTTATATGTGTATAACAAAAACTTAAAAAATCTTCTTTGAAAAAACTCAAATAGCTAGAGTTTAGATATTAACCACGAAGCATCTTATAGTGAGTGTCTACAAAGTTTGTACAAATAAAACCCTGGGTCATAATTGCCCCCCCCATGACATTGATTTTCCTTACATGTGTATAGCAAAAACTTAAAAAATCTTCTTTGAAAAAACCTGAAAAGCTAGAGTTTAGATATTTAAGCATGAAACATTTTCTAGTAAGTGTCTACAAAGATTGTTCAAATAAAAGCCCTTGGGTCAAAACTGGCCCTGCCCCAGGTGTGTCATTGTTTTTAACTATATGTGTAAAGAAAAAAACTTGACCAGCTAGACCCTTTGATGTCTAGCATGAAACATCTTCTAATGGGTGTCTACCAAGTTTGTTCAAATAAAAGCCCTGGGGTTTCAACTGGCCCCGCTCCGGGGCCTATATACAGGTGAGCGACTTCAGGACCATCATGGCCCTCTTGTTCACTATATTTCACCATCTAATGCACTATTTTTTAAATTTCCATTTGATATAAAAAAATATTACTATTGTATCACTAAAACCACATATTTTGCAGAAAAACTTCAGAGCAAATTATCTGCACATTTTAAACTGAAAAGCCCTGAGGCCAAAATCCTGCAGGCGTATTAAATTTATACTGGCAAGTTGTTAATTACAGTGTATGACACCTTCGCTCAGGAAGCCACAGGGGCTAAACAATTTATCTTTTAATTGATCAAAATTATTGCTGATATTTGTTTGTTGGAAGGGGCACATAGATATACCAATCAAAGGATTAGTGTCACCATTGCAATGCTGTAAGGGGATAAATGTTTGTTATTAGCGTTCTTGAATAGTTTCCTGATAAACAATGTTAAAATGCCTGCCTTCATGAGTGAGATTAATTAAGTAATTCAACATTGAAACAGTCTCTGAGCATGTTTTGCGTCAATGTGAAATGGATAACGTTTTGGACCCCAAATTTGGTAAGTTTCCTTATTTACAAGCTTAGCTTAACACAATGTTCGACTGGATATGGCCCATGATTTTTTTGTGAGTTGGGATGGGACAGTAAATGTTATGTTAATGTTGTTGTTTTTTATAATGTCAGACGATATACCCAAAAAATGATAGAGTTTTAGCATCATCCAACGAACTATTGTTAGTTTCGTTAATGCTAAAATCAACAGTAACTTTGTTCCTTGAAATGGCAATCCAATTGATTTGATTCATTGCAGTTTCTATGGTGTCCTGTTTGAGGCAGTCAAAATATCGCCTGTTACGATTTAAGATTAACTAAATCTCTTGTTTACACTTAACTATTCGAAAAGTAAAAGAGCTATTGTAAATATGAATTTTGACAGAACTGGGTATGTGCACCTATTTTCATGTGGATATATTTAGTATTTTTAGAGTTATTGCCCTTGACTTAGTAAAAATTTGCAATTTTCAACTTGTGTCGCAAGTAACTCAAAAAATATTTGACCTAGAGTCATGAAACCTTTCAGGAATGTTGCTCATCATGTGTAGTTGTGCACCTGGGTATTTTTGTGTGGATATATTTAGTGTTTTTAGAGTTATTGCCCTTGAATTAGTAAAAATTTCCAATTTTCAACTTGTGTCGCACATAACTCAAAAAATATTTGACCTGGAGTCTTGACACCTTACAGGAATGTTGTTCAGCATGTGTAGTTGTGCACCTTGGTATTTTTGTGTGGATATAATTAGTATTTTTAGAGTTATTGCCCTTGAATTAGTAAAAATTTCCAATTTTCAACTTGGGTTGCACGTAACTAAAAAAGTATTTGACCTAGAGTCATGAAACCTTACAGGAATGTTGCTCAGCATATGTAGTTGTGCACCTGGGTATTTTCATGTGGATATTTTTAGCAATTTTAGAGTTATTGCCCTTGACTTAGTAAAAATTTACAATATTTAACTTGTGTTGCAGGTACCTCAAAAAGTTTATGACCTGTAGGCCTGAAAGTTTACAAGAATGTTGGACAGCATGTATACTTATGCAACGTGGTGTTTTCTTGTGGATTTATTCAGTATTTGTAGTATTTTCCCTTTACTTAATAAAAGAATTTTATTTTTTAACTTGGGCACATGTAGCCAACAAAAAAAAATTTGACCTAGAGACATAAGATTGACAAATTGGTGGAGTGTGGGGGCACCCGTGTCCTATGGACACATTTCTAGTTTTTTACTGTGACATAGATAATCTCCGGGACACCTCTGGGACAGACACCTTATTTCTGGGACTTTCCAGGACATCCGCATGTATGTTTTAGGTTATATCAATCATCAGTTGTACATTCAGTTGCTTGAATCTTTTTAATGCATTGGTTTATAACTTATGTTTAAGGTATTCAGCAAACCAAAATCGATGCAGCCCCCAACAGCAAATGCAAACAGATTGCATAAGGTTTGGTTATGCAACATTTTTCCAAGCCTCAAGGCGGCCGAAGGCACAAACCTTGTAAGTCCACCCTAAATACGCAATTCCAGCCTAACATGCAGATGTCGGTGCCTGCACCTGTTGCGCCTGTGCCACCACCAAACATGGCAGCACCAATACCCCCGCCAGTATGGAGCACTTCAAGCGGTTCACATATCAATTCAAATCCTACACAATCTTTGTCAATGGGTGAGTGGTTTATTACAGAAAGTGAGCTTTTAAATTGCTTTTGTTCTAAATGTTGAAAAAAATAAAATAATAATTTAAATTGACAATGAGTATTTTAATTATTTTAATAAAATGAAAAATAAAATTTGTTAATTATTCTTAGGTGTTCCTCCACCGTCAACAACAATGATGGCAGCTGCACCCCCACCTCCTCCACCAACTAACAGCAATCTATCAACAAATATGGGTAACATGCCATGGCTGCAGCAAGGTATAATTTATGTTTTGCTTCATAGTCTTACAAGGTTTAAAGACGCAGTGTTATTTTTAGCTCTACTTTTTGTGGCCCCACTTTTTGGGGAGGGATTTAGATTTACCCTTGTCTGTCCGTCCCTTCTCATTCTGTGTCGCACATAGCTCAAAAAGTATTTGACCTAGGGTCATGAAACTTTACAGGAATGTTGATCAGCATTTGTAGTTGTGCACCTGGATATTTTCTTGTGGATTTTTATAGTATTTGTAGAGTTATGTAGAGTTACTTGACTTTAAGTAAAGATTTGCAATTTTCAACTTGTGTCGCATGTAACTCAAAAAATATTTGACCTAGAGTCATATAACTTTACAGAAATGTTGATCAGCATGTGAAGTTGTGTACCTGGGGTTTTGCTTGTGGATTTATTCTGTTTTGTCAGAGTTTCTGCTCAATAACTTGAGTTTGCTTTGGCCTATTGACACCAAACTTGGTGTATGTATAGCTTATATCAAGAGACAGCGTAGAATTGCTATCCAGGTGTCTGGGATCAAGATCAAGGTCACTGTTACTAAAAATAGAAATTCAGTTTCAGCTCAATAACTTGAGTTTGCTTTGGCCTATTGACACCAAACTTGGTATATGGGTAGGTTATGTCATGAGGCAGCTTGGGATGGCTACCCAGATGTCAGTGGTCAAGGTCACTGATACTAAAAATATAAATTCAGTTTATGCTCAATAACTTGAGTTTGCTTTGGCCTATTGACACCAAACTTGATGAATGGGTAGCTTATATCAAGAGGCAGCTTTGGATTGCTACCCAGGTGTCTGTGATCAAGGTTAATGTATTCAGTTTTCATGTAATAACTTGAGTTTGCTTTGACCTTTTGACACCAAACTTGCTGTGTGGCAGCTTTGGATTATCACTTAGATATCTGGGAGCAAGGTCAAGGTCATTTGCCTACAATAGAATTTTCAGCTTCTACTCAATAACTTCAGTGCACTTTGACCTATTGATTGCTGTCACATCAAAACTTGGTCGTTGAAAACCTGGTTTTCGTCTCACTGCGGCGCTTCTTGTCTTTAAATAAAACTCAATCCCTGTTATACAGCATCAGTTTATTTAAGTTTAACAGATCATCCTGAAAGTCTAAACAATTATCCTCCTGATCGGGACCTGCATCCTTATTGCACAGGATGTCGACTTCCCAGTCAAATTAAACATATGATAATTCAGGATCTTCGACAGTAACATTGTAACATCCAGTTATAAATGTATTATTTCTTAATTTTTCATGTTTTTCAACATTATTACCGGTACTGTCGTACAAACTTTTACAGGAGGAACAGCGCATTTCATTTCTTATATGCCCGAAAGAATTTTGGGAATATTATGTTATATCCCCTGGCGTCCATCTGTCCGTCTGTCCAATCTCACGGGACATTAATTATATGGCTAGAGGGACAATAGGTAACTGTTCTTTCTCTTTGATGTCATTCATTCTGTAATGTCTTTATGTGGCTATTTACTTTTGTGCGGCTAAAAAGAACAATTAAGAGAACAATAGAGTAGCCACATTATTACTGTCCCGTTACAACTTCCGTCCGTCCGTTAGAAATTTGGTTTCCTGAGCATAAAATAAGTTCCATTTGGCCCACAATATTCAAACTTCATAGGATGATTGTCCATATTGGGTAGAAGACCCCTATTGAATTTGGGGTCACAAGGTGAAAGGTCAAGGTCGCTATTACCTTAAAACTGAAAACAGTTTCTGGAGCATAACTTAAGTTCCATTTGGCCCCCAATATTCAAACTTCATAGGATGATTGTCAATATTAAGTAGAAGAACTCTATTGATTTTGAGGTCAATGGTCAAGGTCACTGTTACCTTAAAACTGAAAACGGAGGAGTGCTTTTTGAAGGAGGTAATACTTTATTTAATTCCCATGTCTTACAAATGCTTCATCCTTACTAAAAAAAAACAACACTTTTATGCATATAATGCTTCGCCTAGCGGCGCCCTTGTTATATCGTTATATATAAGCCATTCCTGCTTTTTCTGTCTTCTTTAGGGGCGTCCGTGGCCTAGTGGTTAAGGTCGTTGACTTCAAACCACTTGCCCCTCACCTCTGTGGGTTCGAATCCCGACAGGGACTTTGGATTCTTTCATGTGAGGAAGCTATCCAGCTAGCTTACGGAACATCGGTGGTTCTACTCAGGTACCCGTTCGTGCCTGAAATAATGTCAAACAAAACTGTCTTCTTTTTTTTTTCATGCTTCCCGAAAATTTTTAGGGGAGCATATAGTCGCCGCCTTGTCCGTCCGTACGAAACCAGAGGTACTTGTGTGACTTGGAGAACAATGGGTAACAGTAAATTCTCTTTGATCCTATTCATTCCGTTTTTACTTGTGTGTCTTTTTTTAAGCCTTGTGTGACTAAAAATGGCCAAAAAGATCAAAGGAAAGGTCACATACCGTAAATTCCTAATAAATGCCCAGGCCTTTTGATAAGAAAAACAATCTACTCATCAGTGCTGAACTCGTGAGTAAATCCATAATTTCATTCAAATCATTCAGAATCCATTTTATTTTATAGTGTGAACTTTAAAATCTTAACACTTTTTAATGTTTTTTCCAACACTTGCTAACACTAAATGTATTTACAATGATTTGTGGATTTAGGAAAAACTGTGTTGTAAAAAAAGCCCCCCTTTTGGAAAATGTTTAGCCCCCAAAGGCGTTTAATAGGAACTTTACGGTAAGTACCACTTTTGTGAGTACGTCCGTCCGTCCGCTTTTCTTGTCCGGGACATAACATTGAAACAACAAGAGGTATCAACATGAAACTTTGTAGGTAGATAGATCACATTGAGTAGGTGTGCAGTGCACAAGAACAAGAACTCTGCCTTGCCTTATTTTTGAATTATTGCCCTTTGTTTATTTTTACACTTTGAACTTTGTCCGGGACATAACTCTAAAACTATAAGAGGTATCAACATGAAACTTTGTAGGTAGATAGATCTCATTGAGTAGGTGTGCAGTGCACAAGAACAGTAATTCTGCCATGGCTAATACTTGAATTATTGCCCTTTGTTATACCCCCAAAAACGAAGTTTAGGGGGGTACATAGGAGTCACCCGGTGGTCGGTCGGTTGGTCGGTCGGTCGGTCCAGACGTTCGTTGCATTTTCCTTGTCCGAAGCATAACTTGAAGACTAATGGTTGGAATTCAATATAACTACATACAATGGTCAAGCACATTGATAGGAAGTGCAGTGCACAAGAACCATAACTCTATCTTGACTATTTACAGAGTAATTGCCCTTTGTTACTTTTCCTTGTCAAGGGCATAACTTGAAAACTACTGTTTGGAATTCAAAACAACTTCATACAATTGTCAAACACAATAAGGGGGAGTGCAGGGCACAAGAACCATAACTCTATCTAAAGTAATTACAGAGTTATTGCCCTTTGATACGTTTCCATTGATTTTTTTTGTCCGTACCATAACTTGAAGACTAATGGTTGGAATTCAATATAACTACATACAATGGTCAAGCACATTGAGAGGAAGTGCAGTGCACAAGAACCATAACTCTATCTTGACTAATTACAGAGTTACTGCCCTTTGTTACTTTTCCTTGTCCGGGGCATAACTTGAAAACAACTGGTTGGAATTCAAAACAACTTCATACAATTGTCAAACACAATAAGGGGAAGTGCAGTGCACAAGAACCATAACTCTATCTAAAGTAATTACAGAGTTATTGCCCTTTGTTACTTTTCCATTGCTTTTTTTGTCCGGACCATAACTTGAAGACTAATGGTTGGAATTCAATATAACTTCATACAATGGTCAAGCACATTGAGAGGAAGTGCAGTGCACAAGAACCATAACTCCATCTTGACTAATTACAGAGTTATTGCCCTTTGTTACTTTTCCTTGTCCAGAGCATAACTTGAAAACTACTGTTTGGAATTCAATACAACTTCATACAGTTGTCAAGGACATTAAAAGGAAGTGCAGTGCACAAGAGTCATAACTCCATTTTGACAAAATACAGAGTTACTGCCCTTTGATACTTTTCCTTGTCAGGAGCATAACTTAAAACGTACTGGTTGGAATTCAAAACAACTTCATACAATGATCAAGCACAATAAGAGGAAGTGCAGTGGACAAGAACTATAACTCTATCTTCAGTATTTATAGAGTTATTGCCCTTTGTTCCTTTTCTTTGTCTTTCTGGACTTATTACAGAGTAATTCAATTAAACTTCATCAATGGCCAATCACATTGAAAGGAAATGCAACATACAAGAACCACTACTATCTTTAATTGCCCACAACCATAACTCTATATTTCAATTCTTTTACAAGGTATTCTGTTACTAGTAACATCCTCATTTCCGAAGCAGTCTTGTGGGGGGTATTAATCACATTTAGTGATAGTTCTAGTTTATTTGTTATTTGTACTTTTGAACTTTTTCTGGGACATAACTCTAAAACTATAAGAGTTATCAATATGAAACTTTGTAGATAGATAGATCTCATCGAGTAGGTTTGCATTGCACAAGAACTGTTAATCTGTCTTTCCTAATTTTGGAGTTATTGCCCTTCGTAAACATCCAGGTATTGTGTAACAGACAAAAATGCCCTCGAAGAGTTGTAACTTATTTGTGAAACCTCTGAAAAAGGGTCATTTGGGTGATTCTGTGTAATTCTGTGCTTCACTGCACAAATTGGCCACCAGAGCTATAAATAGAAAAATCAAACTGCTGGCCGGATTTCAATGAAACTTCACAGGAGTGATCAGTACCATCCTTAGTTGTGCATATCCCATGTTCGACTTTGCTGCAAAAAATGGCAGCCAGAGCTATAAATAGAAAAATCGTGTCTGGCTTTCAAAGGTCGAACTGCTGATGGGATTTTGCCCAAATTTCACAGGAGTGATCAGTACCATACTTGTTTTGGGAGACATATGTTTTTGTGACAATTACCCCTTCTAGTTAAATACTGAAAATTATGTCATTGACATTAACAATAGAAATTTTACTAAAAGAGAAACTGATTTGAGTTATTAGCAGTGTGTGAAATTGATTTTGTTTTGTCGATTTTTGCAGAATACATTCCATTTCAGGATCAGTTCCACCACCACCACCATCATCACAGTCACAGTGGCAAGCTGCACCTCCCCCTCCTCCAGCCAGTATGTCAATGCCATGGCAGCAAGTGCCGCCTCCAGCTATGCAGTCAATGCCAAACCCAGTAGCTCCTCCCCCACCACCACCATCATCGGGACAGGGCTTCAGTATGCCTCCACCACCACCAGGACCTGGAGGATTTGATCCTAACCAGATGTCTGGTGTAAATCCCCTTCTAGTAGCTCCTCCTCCGCCACCACCAAACTGACAGTAAACTAAACAAAAGGCAAAACAGAATTGTAAATAGTGTGATACAGTGTACAAAAACATTATCTCCAATGTGGTGATAAAAGTGTGATGATACAGGAAACTTTAAGGATACTTCATCTTAGATCATGAGCTTTAAAATCATTAGCTTTAAAAGTCAGACTTGAGAAAAATATATTGATGCTTAGTTAAATAAAAGTATAGGTACTTTGAATGGTTTATTTAAAATTTGACCAAATTTATTTGGTTTTTAGCAGGGCTCTAGCTAGACCAAAAATCTAGGGAGAAGTGACTTCTCCCTCGGCTCCCATTAGGGAGAAGTTTGAGGCCTAAGGAGAAGTGACAAGATGCTAGGCGCATTGATTTGATCTATAAAAAGATATTTTATCTATTAAATCAGTAATATTCATCTTTGAATTACATATAAAAGATGTACATAACAATAATACAAATACACATTTTTAAATTTAATTCAAACACAATTTTTAACCAGGTTTTCAACGAAAACCAGGTTATTGTAATGCCAAGTCGGTGGGCGGGCTGGCGTCAACTTTGTTGTCTGCTCAATAACTTGAGTTTTATTTGGTCTATTGACACCAAACATGGTGTATGGGTAGCTTATATCAAGAGGCAGTTTGGGATTGCTACCCAGGTGTCTGTGATAAAGGTCACTGTTGCTGAAAATAGAAATTCAGTTTTCGCTCAATAACTTTAGTTTGCTTAGGCCTATTGACACCAAACTTGGTGTATGGGTAGCTTATATCAAGATGCAGCTTATGATTGCTACCCAGGTGTCTGTGATCAAGGTCAAGGTCACTGATCCTAAAAATAGAAGTTCAGTTTCCGCTCATTAACTTTGGTTTTTGTAGCCTTTTGACGCCAAACTTGGTGTATGGGTAGCTTATATCAAGAGGCAGCTTGGGATGGCTACCCAGATGTGTTTGATCAAGGTCAAGGTCACTGTTGCTAAAAATAGAAATTAGGTCTCTGTTTAATAACTTTAGTATGCTTAGACCTATTGACACCAAGTTTAGTATGCGGGTAGCTTATATCAAGAGGCAACTTGGGATTTCTACCAAGGTGTCTGTGAACAAGGTCAAGGTAACTGTTCCTTAAAAAAAGAAATTCAGTTTCCACATAATAACTTTAGTTTGCTGTGACCTATTGACACCAAACTTGCTGTGTGGGCAGCTTATATTAAGATGCAGCTTAGAATTGCTGCTTAGATATATGGGAGCAAGGTAAAGGTCACTTGTTAACAATAGAATTTTCAGCTTCAACTACTGTACACTTTGACCTTTGATACTTAACTTTGGAAGCCAACTTTAAAAATTGTTCAAAGAATTTAATTCCATGCAAAACTGGTTGCCATGTCAACCGAAAGAAAAAAAACTTAAAAAACCGAAAGATTTTGGCATGAAATATCATCTAGTCAATAGCTAGAGCTTAGATATTAAGCATGAAACATCTTCTAGTTGGTTTCTACCAAGTCTGTTCAAATAAAAGCACTGGGGTCAAAATTGGCCCCACCCCAGGGTGTCATTGTTTTTCCCTTTATGTACATTATAGTAAAAAAAATTAAAATCTTCCTTTAATAAAACCCTAAGAGCTAGAGCTTAAATATTTGGCATGAAACATCTTCTAATGGGTGTCTACCAAGTATGTTCAAAAAAGGGCCCTGGGGTTAAAATTTGCCCCGCCTAAGGGTCATTGATTTTCCTTCTATGTGTATAGTATACACTTATTAAACCTTTTAATCAGCCAATCTGTGGCTGCTTTCGCGTTCACGAAAATGGAGCACTTCTATTTTCAATCGTTGGAAACCAGACACGTGTTATGCGATTAACATGATTTCAAGACATTACATTTGACTAAAATATTCGTTAGAAAAACGGAAGGAGCTAGTGTTTAGATACTAAGCATGAAATATCTTATAGTCAGTGTCTACCAAGTTTGTTCAAATAAAAGCCCTGGGGTCAAAATTGGCCCCGCCCCTGGGATCATTGATTTTCCTAATTTGTATATAATAAAAACTTAAAAAATCTTCTTTTAAAAAACCCAAATAGCTAGAGCTTAGATATTAAGCATGAAACATTTTCTAGTGGGTGTCTACCAAGTTTGTTCAAATAAAAGCACTGGGGTCAAAATTAGCTTGTCCCCAGAGGGTCAATGTCATTCCCTTTATCTATATAGTAAAAATTTAAAAAATCTTTTAAAAAACCCTAAGAGCTAGAGCTAAAATATTTAGCATGAAACATCTTCTAATGGGTGTCTACCAAGTTTTTTCAAATAAGGGCCCTGGGGTTAAAATTGGCCCCTCGGGGGCCATAGGTTTTCCTTATATGTATATAGTAAAAACTTAAAAAACCTTTTAATCAGCCAATCTGTGGCTGCTTTCGCGTTCACGAAAATGGAGCACTTCTATTTTCAATCGTTGGAAACCAGACACGTGTAATGCTTTCAAGACATTACATTTGACTAAAATGACGATGCCCTGTGACACTTAAGATAAATTGCATAACTGGATACCGAAATTGATAGTCTAGAATATAATTTTTCGCAGAAATTGTATTCTAAATATCTACTTCAATTTTTTCTAAGGCAAAATCAATTCACGGATGACATAAATAATTGTCTGTAAGATTTGCTAAAATAACCTTATTATAAAATCCAAATAGGCTAAAAGTCGAAAAAAAAGTTACTGGGAATTACATGTTATAGACATAAAAAGATAGGATTTTCCGAAACTTCAGTCAGATTGGCGTTGGACTGTGAACCGGGCGATTCAAGCAATGTACAGGATTGATCATAAAATCTACGGTCATTTGCATTGTCCCACTGCTCTGGTATATAAGGAGGAAAGTAAGGGCATTTAGTACTGGTCAACTGGTTTGCATCCTGCACAGGAATGGCGCGGTGACTCATCTGTGCTCTGGTGAATTCACTTTGACTTACATTAAATTTGTAAATAATTTAGAGTGTCTGTGGATGCCATTAGATACTCAACCAATAGAATGAATAATGACATGTGTAAATTTAAAACTGGTACTGTTTATATGAAATCAAATGTACGTTATATCTGGGATGTACTATAACGTATCGTATGTTCCAGGTTATATCTTTATTTGCATTTTGTAAATGGGGAAAATAAAGTTATTTCCTTTTTGATAGACAGTGAATATACTTGTTTTACTATTAGTGTAAGTTTTATTTGAGATTGCTGAGCGAGAGTATTAATGAATAATTATGTTATATGCATAAACTTAGCAAGCCTGTCAGTATAGCAAGGATAATGTAATCGTGACATTTATGTAAACTATAAACACAATTTATGAACAAAATATGGTAAACAAGATCAACAAGGAAAGGCGGGGTTCAATGAACGGCCTAGCAGCTTTGGCTATACATGTATATGCAAACAACCGCTTATAAAGGGTATACCCTGTCGAACATCTTTAATTATAACATTAAACTGTTCTATTAACTGGTTTATTATATTGTTTTTGGACGATAAGGTCGTTGGCTTTACACCACAAACCTCTCACCAATATAGGTTTGAAATTTCAGCCATATAAGGGCCATATTCTTTCATGTGAATCGGCTATTCAGCTAGCTTGTTCTACTCAGGAGCCCGTTTGTGCCTTAAAATAATGCATGACGAAGTACCTGTGGTCATCATCCACTAGGTAAGCTTAAAAGTCGCCATATTACTTTTATAGTGTTAGTGCGACGTTAACCACAAACAAAAATCTTTTTACCCTCTAATGGCTGCAGTTTTGATCCAAATATCCTGAATATTGGTCAGGAAGGTTGTTTTGGTGATTTCTAGGTCAAATTCAAATATGTTTTATCTCGGGTCAAAAACAAGGTCAAATTTTCAACCGTCAATAATGTATCAGTTGTTTTAAAACGAGATATTCGATTAGTTTAAGTCCCAACATGTTTATTTTTGAAAACAAAACGATATACAAGAGTAGTTTTCCATATCTATCCGAAAATATATAAAATATTTCCAGTTTTCTTACTGTACGCCTAATATTTGGTCCGATAAACCAACTGTACGCACAAATGTTGGTATGTTTTTATGTAGCAACTTCCTCATTACAGTACATCATATTCAATTTTGATGAAATATCAAGTTTTGAGTTTGTATGTTAATCATATGACAACCACAGTGTCAATTAAAACAACAGTGTCAATTAATGTATTATACTATGATATAGTTAATTTAAATATTCTTTTCTCACAAAGGTTAATCATTAAAATGAGATAAGTTATGCACAGAAATTTGAAATTCTATCAAGTAATCAATAGTCACGATATTATTCGTTTTGTTTCTTCCATTTTTTTTTGCAATGGAACTTGAAATTTATAAAAAAAAAAGATACTGGTTTGATTTCCTCTATGGATTGGATGTTATATGTTGCCGTCAGTTTACCTTCAATAACTTTTTTAGTTATGAATTAAGGCCTCTGTAATTTTGATGAAATGTGTGTCGGTCCTATCTCCACATCCTCAATACAAAATATGCAATTGTAATCGAAGATTTATGAAATACTTAATTAAAAACACTTACTCTGACGTGTGTTTACACGGGTAAATCCGCCACTAGGGCGTATTGCATGAAATCACCTCGCTTAAAGGAGTATCGCACCGCTTGTTATTACTAAGTATCAAGTATTTTTGAGTGTGAATGCACCATTCCAGTTGAAAAGCGCAGGAAAGTAAACTAATGATGGATATATATTTCCAAGTTCATATTAGGGATCATGCATTTGACAACCCAGACCGTAGAGGAAACGGCGGAAACTAAGAGTCATAATATTTGACCTTGATGCACCACCGACAGGAAATTTAGCGATGTGCAGGGAATTCCACAAATGTGATGAATCCAGCCAAAGTATCACATATGTCAGACATTTACATGTTACACGTGATCACGTGTTATACCTTATAACCAATACCGATTTCCGGCATGGCAGGGATATATATATGCATATATTTTTTCATTACGGCATATGATTATAAAAACATATTCAAAGTTATCACATATTCATGGCATTTTCGAGAGTATCATATTAGTTTTAAAGATTTTGAAAGGCTATATAATATGGCCGTATATAAACGGTTGTTTGAAAATATAATATATTTCTTATTAAATAAACAACAGTCGTGTACATGTATATAAATATATAAACTTTATAATACTGCATGTTTGTAATGTAATTTTTCATTGGAAAATCGAGACGTTTATTTTATTATAGAGCATTTTGGTTCATTTGTAACTTTATTTTCTGATTTTTACACACATGTACAAGTATTATAAAGAATTTCGATAGCTATTGCGAACAACCGTTTATATACATTAAATAATACTCATAATACATCAAGCATTTTTGTTAGAAAAAAATGAGATAATTTCATAAATCGACGTCAGCCATGTATTTAAAAAGTACATTGTATGAAACGTCACGATTATCCAATGAAAAGGGACCTAACAAACGTGCAGTATTATAAACACATACACGCAAAATTAAGGAGGTTCAATATAATTATATTCTTTAAATTTGGCATGATGCTAGAATATGATAAAATAAACATTTAGAGCGAAAAAAACTTAGGGGTCACCGATCTCATTTCCTGTACGTGAATTTCATTTTTTCCTTAGTTGTGGTTATTTCAAGGTCATATAACTTAAATTAAGTCTGAAAAATCTTTTTTTTTTCTCCCGCTAAGTTCTTCACTATATTTGTGTACATTTTCAAAGAAAGACTTAATTCCATAAAATATATCTATTACCTTTTTTTTTAAATTTCATTCATACTTTCATACTTTCAAACTTCCATATTTGAAACCATTTTTTTTTTCGATAAATGTCAATTTAAGAAAAAGAAGAAAAACTAAAGCTATTAAAACGCGTAGGTTTTTACAAAAAAGTAAAACTTTTCCTGAAATAACTCTTACGCTGTACAGCAAACATAAAATTTATTTAAATTGGTGTTCTCAATATATGGTAATATAACACAGTGACATTAAAAACTGAGGTTGTTTTTCGTATTTACGAATCATGTTCTGTTTATTTACGAGTATCTCTTATATGTCTGTATGACAAAAAAATGTTGAACCTGGTACTTACGGTCCAAGGTTGAACGTGGATTATTCTATGATAATTATGGCTGAAGAATTTTCAATGGAAGGAAAATGAAAGCGGCCCTCGGAAATATATTTGTACGAGCGTATATATAAAAATTAATATCGTTTTAACATCAAATAAACACGTTTCTCAGATGTCAAAGTAAGAAAAGGACAATACTCATCAATTGAAATGTGCCTTACGTCAAGTTAATTTCTTAAAATACACAAAAATGGTATCGGGCCCACCGCGCTGCGTTGCAATCGAATACACCGCCGTCTGCGACGAAAACATTTTTTGTCATTTATTTTATAAACAGGCAATAATAATTTCCCAATTTTCCAAATTACTGTTAATTTGTGAAAGTATCATTCATCCGATGTGATGCCGATGTATTATGGGGTCGTTTTGCAAACATTGTATGTGTTTTTACCAATATTAGGAAAAAGTGGCGTCCCCTCATCAAACTGTACAGAATTGTTTGCATAAACGGCAATGAATTGCACCGTGTCCGTGTAATAGGTAAAAAATGATAATAGAAAACGAGCATATTTTTCCATCTAAATGTAGCTAGAAAAATACAAAAAATACTGAAGAAAAAAAAATGAAGAAAAAAAAGTTGGCTCCTATGGAATTCGAACCCACAACCATCTAAATGCAACTAATGTAAATACTCTTGAAATGCATAAGAATGGTCATACCTTAACGGGTCATTTCTTAACAGTCTTTGCATGTAATTTTTAACGAAAAGCATACGTGTAACTAAAGTTATCTAAACAAACCTAAACACATTTATTGTACAAGTTAAAGATTTCCAACTCAGCAGCCTGTAAATATTAATTTGTAATGTTTTTACATAACAAAATATGTATTGCAATTTTGTGACCTTTTACGTAAAATACATGCAGTATTTATTTTTTTTTTTTTGACATACGTATTACGCGCACTAACTGCAATCGACTTCTGGTTGTATCTCTTCTTTCCACTATGTGGCCACAGGGGGGGGGGAGTAAGATATGCAGCCATACCGGGATTCGAACCCGGACACCCTTACAAGGCTAGTTCTGTGCCGACCGAGATTGCACATCATCTACCGAATAGATTCGTGATGAAGTTATACGTGTAATTTCAAGTATGTATAATTAGATTCAAACGACTTATTTATTCGCAAAAAAATAGCAACCATACGTATAGGATATCGACCGAGTACGAGGTCTTTCTGTTTATCCAACTTACACACCGTAAAAACTATATTGGCTTAAGCAATGGCTAATCCGAAGCATTTGATGTAATGCTTTTAACACAACGCATATACAGGTAAGCTTTTTTCAACGTTCTCCTTAAATACAATATATATATATTTATATATTTAGCATTTAACTTTGCTTTTCCCTTTCAAATAACAATCCAAAAAGCTAACTGTGCAACTTCAATAATAAAGTGAATAGGACTGTGATGGAAGGTATGAAGAATGAATGAATGTTGATAGTATTTCGTATCAGACAATGCAGATTTTCCGCCAGACAGTTGCCCCGTCGGACGTTTGCGCATTTTTATTTGCTGTTGTGACTTGTCACTAGTCATCTCGTGTATAGATTTTTGTATGCCTATGGAAACATTATAGTTCATTTATTTATGGATGCTATTTTGACTTTCACAAATTTGCGCGAGAGTTTTTATGTATTGTCGACAATATGCGATGAATTTTGATAGCAAACAATTCAACAATAACATATTTTAACATTAATTTTTTTTTAAAACAGGGAGGGGGTCAAATTTCAGCTCCCTCCAAAGATATGAGGGGGCAAATGACCGCCACTGCAAAAAGGGGACAAACTCCCAAGGGGGGCAGACCACGAAAGACTTACATATGTTATAATTGGCAATTGTGAGATTCATGAACCGAAACTATATTTTATATAGCAGATTATAAAGTGTTCTAGAATTAAATATGATCGTTCATCATAAATGTTTTAAACTAAATCACTTATAACTTTATCAATATTTTAAAATCGTATGCTGTGATTACTGCTATAAAGTTTTTTAGATGTGAATTTGAAGCGTTCATTTTGTTATATTGTGGATTTAATGACAGAAGAACCACTTATATTACTATTACTTTGAAAAATGAAGCGATTAAATAAATGATAAATGTGTCCTAACTTTGATATGCTATCCATTATTTTTATTCAAAGATTTGAAATGGGGTTCAACGTCTGCGAGTGACGGGGAGGGTCAACGACCGACCGCGAAGTGGACGTCCGCACGTCACGACGCCACGTCAGGATCGGTTTATGACACTTTCTCACTTACGTAATCGCCATCTCACAGCTAGCGAAACTGCAAATAACACTATAGGCAGTCATAATCGCCATATTCATCCCGATACGGTTTGAAACCGCTTACGCAACAATGGCCTAAGAGCCCGACGTCCCTATGTCGGTCTGCCGCTAACTCCTGTGCGTCGCCAACGCCGTTTGGCTTGGTTACAAGCACACTCACCACAAAATTTTCCTATGAGGCAATGGAGACGGGTATTTTTCACCGACGAATCCCGGTTCAACAGCTGATTCCATACAGATGACATTTCATACAAAAATGAATATAATAATCCAATAATACAATTTATCCCTTAAAACAATCATTATAGGTTACCCGGCGTTTCTTTTTCGTCCTTGTATATTAGGCTTATTGGCCCGATGGCTATTAGTCCGTCTGTCGTACACATGTGTGTCAAATGACTTGACTTTACATTGATTTCTATCAAAGTTTTTCAAATGCAACCGAATTGCAATTCAAAAACCAAAAATATAGATTTATAGAAATATAGATCCCGAACCAAAAACCATTCGCTGTGAAGCATTCTAAAGAAAGCATTTTGCAAGGGAATGTCAAACCTGGCGTCATTTTTACAGACAATTGCAATATCTTTTTCGTAGAGCCTATGTTGCTATTATTCTATGAAAAATTCATACATAATATTGGCTGAGTCGGGATTGTAGATGGAAATTCCAACTTCAAATAACTTTTAAAGTCACTTTAATACTGTTACCCTACCTGGTTGCCTGCTTTTTAATTGTTTCTTTCATACCTCCGATCCCCTTTACAAATTCCATTTTTTTTTAGTTTCACTCATTCTATTCTCGTTTACACGCAATTCTCTCCATTCAATTTGATAACAGTTACTGTTGAAAACAGTAAAATCTGTAAAATCTCCCAATCTGAAAATAAGTACTTTTGATAAGAAATAGCAAACTGTAACTTTTCTGCTGATGTTAATTCACTGCGGTATACCGTAACCCGGATATTGCTCGATATTATGAGGACTTTCATCCAATTTCGCGACTTTGAACGGGGAACGATATTTTTCAAACTAATGGCTATTTCATTTATCTCAAAGGGTTTTATATATCTAGAGGTATTTTTGTAGCTCTAAAAGACGTAAAAGTATTACAGGTATTTGTAAAATTTATTAAACTACCCGCTGCTCAGTAGAAAATACTGACCGTGATACTGTAGAATCGTTATTATGTTACCAATATAAAAAAAATTGAATCGAGCATTTTTTTTATTCACAATCCAAGTATGCTTTGTCCAAATTTCAGGCAAAAGTGAGAAAAAAGATACAGGCCAAAAAAGATACAAGAAAGTGTACCGAGTATTGATTTTAAGTGTACAGAGTATTGCAAAATAGCCAACTTTAGTGTATGTACAGTGTATTGCAAAACGGAATGAGCATATAAGTATGGAAAATCGATATTTTTGTCTAATTTTCACGTCTGTTTATCGATTCCATTTCACTTTGCTGATACTGGTTATCTGATTTTCTTGAGTGACGCAGCCACGAGTGAAATATGAACTTTTGGTATTCACAAGGTGAAATATATTTCGATCTTACACTAAACTAAACAAATTTTCTTTTTATTACATGCAAAGAAACGTTTTAAAAAGACATTAAACCTAATACTGAATGAAAAGCGCGCCAAATAATAATACAACCTGACGTTATTTACGACGTCACGTCATTAAGTTGGTACCCAGTACTGTGCACGCTGGTATTTCACTGAAACAACGTAAGGGGCTTAAATTCAAACAGTGAAATTATCAAAATGGTAATTTCACTGTTTCAAACTTTTATATCACTGATATATTAACCACCGAAAAGCATGTCATAAATAGAGGATATTTGTTTAGTTCAGTGTAAGATCGGAATATATTTCACCGAGTGAGCACCAAAAGGAATATTTCACGAGTGGCGCAGCCACGTGTGAAATATGAACTTTTGGTGTTCACAAGGTGAAATATATTTAAATCTTACACTAAACTAAACAAATCTTCTTTTTATTACATGCAAAGAAACGTTCTAAAAAGATATTTAACCTAATACTGAATGAAAGTGCGCCAAATAATAATAGAATGTGACGTCATTTACGACGTCACATCATTAAGTTGGTACCCAGTACTGTGCACGCTGGTATTTTACTGAAACAACGTAAGGGGCTTAAATTCAAAACAGTGAAATTATCAAAGTGGTAATTTCACTGTTTCAAACAGTGAAATTACCAGTTTTATATCATTGATATATTTCTATAAACCGCCGAAAAGCATGTAATAAATGCAATTATTATTAACAATTTCTGGAAAGGTTGATCCTTCGATAGCAACGATAACTTTTTAAACACAGAAAATTGCTGAGATTTTTCATGAGCAGGAATAAAAATCTTGATTATTCGATGATGTTTTCCAGTAAAGTACCTCCGAACTCTGCATATTCTGCACATATAGTGTAAATAAGTATACACAATAAGAAATATTTAAAATATTTAAAATTAAATGTAAGATTTAAGATTTACTCTATGTTTACTACTTGCATTTACATTGATAACCAATACTCGTTACACTCAAAAGCAATACTCGTGTGTGACACCGGCGGGCAACATCAACGCAATACTCGGTACACTGACATGTGTATTTATTCTCAAAATGCACTGTAATCTGACGTTCTATTATTGATTGAACATAAACATTATCATCATCATCACATTTCACTCGATTCAAGTTTTTCTTTTAAGGAAGTATATGCACAAAAACATCAAATTTGACTGATCCGAGCTCATTTATCACGTAGCAAAGATACGAATTTTACCTCCTAATTACATATCAAAGCTATTTCACAACATTTTTTGGTTTTCAGTAACTAGAGAAATTATCGAAGTATTTGTTTTTCTATAAAATTTATATCAAATCAAATTGACTAAATATCGTCACTGAACTGACCTTCTTTCCTCGTTCAAAGTCGCGAAAGTCCTCTTTATATCGAGCAATATCCGGGGTACGGTATACCGCAGTGTAATTGTAACCGAAACCTTTTTCTTTCAACTTATTACAGAATGTTCTTCAAAGACCTTCGTTGTAAAAAGTTATTTTATAACTTACTAAGGGCACACATCATATGTACGAGGTTTGTATTAAAACCAAGGTATATTAAAACGGTGGGAAAAGCTGTAGAAAAATGAATTACTTATTTCCTTTACCTTGACAAAAGATGAAATTAAAAGATAATGGACACTTTAGTTTTTTTTATATTTATTTTTACCCTTTTATTTGTTTGTAAAGCTAAAATATATATATATTAAACAACGTTTCGAGTGGTTAAACCAGTTTCTGTTTATTTTTACAAATCACATATTTATCTTCTTACATGTCTTATTTAACATAATGTAATGTATAAAGGACGTCAACAATAAAAAAATACGCAAAACATGACGTTAGCCGTCAAAATTCTTCCAATGCATAACGTGGTTCCCCTTATTAGTAATAAATCCAACCAGTATATGTGGGTAAAACAGGGAGAAGCATTAAAGAAAGGATTAAATAGCATAAAATGGCTAACCCTTTTAATTCATCAGCCCATTCAGAAATTGACATAAAATTCAATATCAAAAATAAGAGTACAATTTACAGACGGATTCGTGAAGAATGTTGGATAAACAAGTTACGAACATAGTCACCTATCGGACTAAATATTAAAACAAAATACGATTATAAAAGCATTGTTGCTGTCAGACAGTTATTATTGCATGCACCGGTATTGTTATAATTTTGCGTTGTTGCAATCTAATTTTTACTTTTTATCTATTCTAATTTTCTAGTTATTTCAGTAGGTCACTACTTATCACTTGTCACTTATTATTATTATTATTATAATTATTATTATTATAATATATACTCTTTATTTCCGCTTTTCAGCGATTACAACATGAAATATAATATACAAACGATTAACATATGATGCATGATTATGACAAATTATTAAAGTGACATACTTACATGGTTAAATGGTTTCCCAAACATGTATAAGCTTCTATATGATTATATTTCTATATAACATTATTAGAGCAATAAGTATTTAAGCGTAACAAAAAAAACACACTTATATTTGATATTTAAATAAAAACATGGATATGAAGTTCATGGATATGTGTGCTTGCGTATTTGTGTAAAAATAAAATGATATTTTAATAATACCCATTTTGTCAATCAACAACGCATATAAAACAACGTTGCCTCTCATAAGTTGGAAGTGCATATTACATTTCAAATATATTTTTCTCTCTGTTTCTGTGAAGTTACTGTTCCATTTGAATCTTCATTTAGAGCAGTCATTTGGATTAACTCCTTTTCCTTTCACTGTTTTACCGATTTTGATTTGCATGATTTTCTTTGAAGTTTATTTCTTTTACGTACAGATGACTGCCACTCTTTTTCATTTCATTTTCTTTTCCGGATTGTAAGTGTCTGTTTAGGGCTGTTATAGTCTGCACGTTTGTGTGCTGTAAAAGGAATATGGTTTTCATTCCCACAATGTTCCATGGAATTAACTCTTGGTGTATTATAAGGGGGAAGTTCGGTATTGTCTGGTTGTATAATTACTGGTTTGGTTGCATCATAATGATCATTATTCCGGAATGCAATATACGCTATTTCAATTTGCTGGTAATGTCCATCTTTTTTCCAGTTTGATGGCTTCAGATTAATAAATGGAGTCGAAGCACTTCACAATTTAAATAGTTAGCAACAGCTAGAGACATGCAATCAATTAGAGTTGCATCCCAGTGACCATTGCGTCTCATAATGCTTATATCTCTTTCAAAAACATCACTTTGATTCTCGCTTTATGATATACTTGTCAAGAAAGATAAGTATATGTCCTTATTTTGTTGAATGTGATCACATAGCAAATTTCTAAATGTATCTACGTCCTTACATAAATTGTTGTCAAAACTCTCAGCAACAGCTGCAAAGAAACAGTTTCCTCCTGCGTAAATTTGAACTCGTTTTCTTATATTTACTGCAAATAGTTGGTCTAATCTAGCCTCATGTAGTCAATTTAACCGTGCCTTAAGTGATGCAATTGTCTGGCTATACTTCACTGCTTTTTTTAAATTCATCATGTGTTTGAAAGTTTCTTGATTTTTTTCTTCTTTCTTTTAAAAGTTTTATTGATCTTGTAGGGGACTTTCGTTTGTTCACTAATTTCTTGGACTTTGATTTAAATGTAAATGCTTTTTTCTTCCACGATTTGTTTCTGCAACAAGTAATTTGTATCCATTTCTTCTGTCTCCTTTTTCTCTGTTTTATTTTTTGGAACTCTTCTGTCTCTGAATCTGTAGAATTTAATACGTTCTTTTGTAGATCATATGATATGTCCTGATTACAATCATCAGAATACTCAGTATCTGTATCAATTAGCTTTTGCCGAACAGACTTCCTTTCTTTTCCTTTAAAATTATATTCCTGTGATACATCGTCAAGAAGAACTTGTATAAACGAAGTTCACTCTAGTCTCCTGATCCATTTGATGTTGGGCGTTTCTGTGAACCTTTCCATTGATTTCATTTACGTTTTGTCCGCTGCTGCTATCATGTTCATTCAAATGTTGTCCCTTGTTTTTGGTCTGCTTTTCATGTTTGTTCCTGTGTTGACCATCGTTACTAGTACCTATCTCATTGTCATTCACGTTTGATCCTGTATTTCATTTTCATGTTCTTTTACATATTCTCCCTTGTTACCAGTCTGTTTTTCATTTGCATCCAAAAGTTGTACTTCGTTTATTACTAGCCTTTATTTCATGTTCATTTATGTGTTGTTCCATATTAATAGCGTGTATCTCATTTTCATTCATGTGTTATTGGCATTAATGTGCTGCTCCACGTTACTTGCACATGTTTCATGTTCATTCACACGTTCGTCACTAGCCTGATTTTCTTGATCATTCACATGTTGCCTCTGGTTCCTAGGCTGTACTTCAGGTTGATTCACCTGCTGCTCCTTGTGATCAACATGTATTTCATGTTCATGTACATGTTGCTCATCTTTATTTTCTTTATCGGAAATGAAGAATATGAAATAAAACATGTGTTAAATTTAATTAAATGCATGTACTGAATAATAATCAAAAAACTAAATATGCAGTGGTTAGGTTTCATATAGTATAGATGACGTTCTTGGTCCTTTTATAGTATGCTTATTACTTATGATGATTACTTAGAAATATGTACCTGGACACAATTGATTAAGTTACATGCACATAAACATACGAGACACACTACTGAACAACTTATTTTGCAGAATTAGAATACTGGTTATTTACTAGTATTAGAAAATTTTCTCTAAAATATGATATAAACTATTTTACAAATTAGTTATTTTGCAAAAAAATTTAATGAAATTATACAAACCTGATTTTCTTTCATCCATGATTCCTTCTTGTAAACATAAACAAATGAACGTGGAAAATTTATGATATTAGTGAAATTCTTATGTTATCATGTACTGAAAAGATATTCTCTATAATCTAACACTGCTTATTTGTTCAGATAAAGAGGGCATATGTTTCACATTGAGTGTTTTGCTTAGAAGGAAAAGGGCGTAAATTGGCAAATACTACCTTATACGTCAGTTTTCGGATACGTTTTGCAAAAAAAGTTGAGAATGAAATGGGCATATTTGTCAAATCTGCCCTTTTACCGTTAATTTAGTTTCACCTTTTACCGCACATTAAAATTTAAAAATAGTTGTTATGGCCTTTGATTTCTAATCAATAACAAAGTCAATAAATGGAATATAGCCGAGATATTTTTACATATTTATGCACATTGCTATGTGTATCACAGAAATGTTTAAATCTGATTTTCGGCAAAATGTAAGTTACGACCTTTTACCACTCAGGTGACGATTTATCAGCTTGCCTAGCAATACACAGATGGAACATCACATCTTAACCTTGGAAGAAAAAAGCATTGGTGTGACATGTTAGTGACATTGACCTTGGTCAGAAGATGACCCAAATGGATTATATTATCAAGCTATGTATATTTCAGTGCTTTCAGTGCTTTAAGGTAGAACGCGACACTTTGCGAACTTTCGAGTAGCGTCTTGAAAATTGGCATGCAAAAAAATTACCATATTTCTGATTGTATTTCGTTGATTTTAATTTAATAGTTTCAGCCAATTTTTGTACACATGACGTCAAAGTTGACCATCAAAGCCTGTTTTTGAACATGACGTCGTTGCGTATCCTTGGCAACTGTTACTGTTATTTCAACGCCATTGGCGGACAAAATATCTTAAATCCTACAGCATTCGACGAAAATTATTTTTTCCTTTAAGCAGATATAAAATTTATTGTTTCACGCCGAAAATTGTTTGAGTAATGGAAAGAAAATTGTCAATTTTGTGTAAAATTTGACGTTCAGTTTAGCCGCAATTTTCGGCTTTTAAGCGGCTTATTAAAAAAAATCCTGAAATAAATTTTTGATTTTTTTCTTTAAACGTCCTTTAAAATATATACTTAGTCAAAATAACTAAAAAAATTAGGGGGTCACCGACTCAAAATTTTCAGTCAACACCCCGTGAGTAATTTTGTAACGAAATTCGACGTATGCAGATACGTTTGAGATTTCAAAGTGCGGCAATAATGTTCAGCTTATACATATAAAACAACAATGTTCCATTGCAAATTCTTAAAACTGTACGAAAAGCAAACGATTTTTCTTGTTTTTAAGCATGAATAATAACTTCATAAGGAATTGTAAACAGACGCATGTAAAGAAAATGACGTTAGGCGTTAAACGGCAGCGCGTACGCTGCGCAAACAAAAATAAATACAGCTGAGAGTAATCATCAGCGGTGTTCCTTTTTGATATTGTAATACAATAAGATTAATAAACTTGAATCGAGAAATATGCCATAAGGAACAAAAAGCAACTACTAGTATATATTTTTATGTCAATTTAGAAATTTACGGAAATTCAATCATAAATTAATACGTAGTCTACAAGAAATTCTGCAAATCTATACATTTTGCATTACCCATACTATGAGTGATATACTGTGAGTGATATGTATTTTATTTCACCTATTAAAAACCAGAATTTGAATTTCACTTGTATTCAAAAACTATTGCAACAATTTGACAGAATTGGCGAAATATTGACAAATTAAAATATACGGTTCATAAATGAAACTTGGTCAATTATAATAGTGTGAAGCAAACAGTCATGCTTGAAACGTTAGCTCAGTGGGTGTTGGACGTTCGATTCTACAAGTAAATAAACATCTGTAATATATATTCTCTCGTTTTGCTTATCATTTTAGAATATTATAATGTTAAAAATAACGATTAATTGAGGATTCACCATAAAAGCTGTATTAAACACATTACTATCAAATCGGCCTTTGCAAATATTCATTATTCACTATATAGCCAAATTTATGGTAGAATTTATTTTGAACAGAAAAATTTAGAAACAGTACTTTAAACATGAAATATAATGAAACGCTGTTAATAAAACCGAGAAATATTACATTTTACTCAAAGTTTTACTATGTATTGTTATTCTGACAAATATCAGATCAGACTATTATTTCTTTCTTCTTGTAGAAAGTGAGTAATTCTGAAGTACATCTTTATTCCCTGTTTTATATACAAAATCTATATTTACAAGAATAAAAAATCATATTGTGGTAATATCTGACCGTGTAATTAAAAAAATACGCATTTTAGTAAATACGGACTTCATTCAAAGTTCCCGCATATTACGAGTGTACGGACCACGGTACATTAGTCATATACGTATTGCATTATATACGGTCCCGTACATCAAATTTCACTTATTTTCACCTGTCTATCCATGATATACGTAATTCCGTACCCATTAATGTATCCATATATTTTCCGCAGTGGTCATAATAGCGTAAAAAGCGGGATTTTGACACATGGCGATCGTTTTTATAACATCAAAAAACCAAACGCCCCGTGATAGCGTGACTTTTATCAAAAATCACGTGTACCAAAAAAATTGAGGCGGTGACCCCCTAATTTTTTTAGTTATTTTGACTAAGTATATATTTTAAAGGACGTTTAAAGAAAAAAATCTAAAATTTATTTCAGGATTTTTTTAATAAGCCGCTTTAAAGCCGAAAATTGCGGCTAAACTGAACGTCAAATTTTACACAAAATTGACAATTTTCTTTCCATTACTCAAACAATTTTCGGCGTAAAACAATAAATTTTATATCTGCTTAAAGGAAAAAATAATTTTCATCGTATTCTGTAGGATTTAAGATATTTTGTCCGCCAATGGCGTTGAAATAACAGTAACAGTTGCCAAGGATACGCAACGACGTCATGTTCAAAAACGGGCTTTGATGGTCAACTTTGACGTCATGTGTACAAAAATTGGCTGAAAGTATTGAAATAAAATCAACGAAATACAATCAGAAATATGGTCAATTTTTTGCATGCCAATTTTCAAGACGCTACTCGAAAGTTCGCAAAGTGTCGCGTTCTACCTTAATTAATTGTGTCTTTTAACATTCATACCTCCGATCCCCTTTCAAAATTCCATTACACTCATTGTATTCTCGTTTCCCTAAACGGTTACTACTGTTGCTGTGAAAACAGCTCTTACATAGGACATTACTTATTATGCAAAAACTCCCAAGATAAGAAAATAACAAACTGTAACTTCCTGCTTAAGATAAATGTAGTACAACCCTGAAAGGTATGGGCAATTTCATAAAAATAATGGATACACAAGCTATATACTGTAAAATTGTTTATTTTTTTCAAACGCATTTGACGAACAGGGAAATTGAGTTTTATAAACTTTTCTAAACGTTCTAACGTTTATAAACAAAGGACTAACGTTCATACTATCTTTTAGAAACTAAACTACTTGTAGTGTGGACAGGAATAAAAATTACCTACCTACCCAACAAATAATCCTCCATCTTGAAAATTCTATACTGTAACCGTAAAAGTACTGTAACACGTTCCCTACAAATCTAAGGTTGTTTGGAATGGTAGCATGCACAATTTTTGATATGGAGAAATTGAGTATTGGAAATAAAGATTAGTGAAATAATAAATGATTTTTGGAAGGACACTTTGACTCCATATTAGCTGCTCTTGTAAACTTTTAGAAGCAAATGAAAATGAGTTCTTTCTTTTTAAATTTTCCATAATTCTTGATATCACCATATAAGTTGTTCAAATGGTTTCGGTTGCAATCGGGGATACAAAAACCCAAAACATAGATTTTAAAAAAGGCAATGTTTAAAGACCCTTCTCATCTCGAACCAAAAGCATTCAAATCAAATCATGATCATGGCGTCATTTCGAATGCTTTTTTGTTGAAGTTACGATTAAAAGTCGTTTTTTTTTATTTCAGACATTCAAAATTATAGAGTATAAATTAAGGTTAGACAATTAAGTGAGCCTGATTGAGGTACATAAAAAGGCCGTCGACTTCAAATCATGTTTCATTTACTGTTGTAGTTGAAATCCAATCATGACTTTGGATTCTTTGGATTATCAAGCTTATTTACGGTCGGTGGTTTGCGTCCGTGAACAAGTTTTTATCAAACTGAGCCTGCAACATTTTCATGTTGGACTTCTGTAAAGGATTATTTTTTCTCTATTTTATTACTAACAGATAATGTGAAATGAAATTAAGCAATAATCTTTCTTCTCTCAAAAGTTACTGATGTTGTCGTGTCCTTACCTATGACATTACTTATTCTGCAAAAAGTCTCTGAAACTTAAAGTAAGAAAAATAGCAAACTGTAACTTTTCTGCTGAAGAAAAAAAGTAATACAACCTTTCAAGAATGTATTAAATAGAAAGGTATGAGTCATTTCATAACGAACTTTGTTTGAAATTTGGCAAGTATCTAAACTGTTACCGAAATCTTGGTATAAACTGTAATTGAATCAAAGTAGCTAGGTCTATGCTGTTACCCTCCAAAATTAACCTCGCTCTGTACTGTCACATTGTTTATTTTTTCAAACGCATTTTACCAACAGGAAAATAGGGACAACTGGCCATTTACTTTTATAAACGTTTCTAAAAACATAGGACTAACGTTTTGTAGATTAACGTTTTCTAGGCATGTCGGAATGGGAGAAAATGCGTTTGGCTCTCGATTCAAATTTTAAAACCGTCAAATTTGCACATTTATGAGACAATATATAAATCTGCGGTACAGGGTCTGAAGAAATATATGACTAGATACCGGATTCTGTTCCTTACAAAGCAAAGCTCAAAAACATCTTGAAGAAACTAAACATACTAGTAGTAAAAATCAACTACCTCTTTTCCCATAAAAAGTTACATTGCGCGGCTGTAACTTTTGTTTTGCACAGCGTACGAGTACTGTTGAATGCTTCAAAAACATGTTTGTTATTTGTCAATATGCTAAAACCAATTGTTTTATATTCATATGAAATTTGGGGTACTGGGAATATTATTAATTCTTGTTTTCATAAAAAAGATGATGATGTTGAAAACTCATTTAAAAACTTGTACTGTGACAGCTTTAAAATATATTCTTGGAGTAAATAGAAATTCTGCAAATTCTATTTTTTGAAAAACTGGAGGATATCCATTATATGTAAATATTGTTACGCAATCAACAAAGTAGGTTTTTATACTCAAAACCAACTGCACTGACATTTCATGAAAAGTTAACCTTGCATGCAAACAACAAATATAGCTTGGTATCAAGTATGAGCCTTGTTTAGATAAACTAAAAGAAACCACGCTCATCATTAACAGTAAGAATTTATCGAAAATTTATCGAAAACATAGCTGTAAGTGAGTTTAAAACTAAATGAAAGATTCGCCGCTACATGTTGCTACAAAGAACACAGTGAAAATTGAGAACTCATTCATAATATTTTAAAAGTTTCATGTAATTTCATTTTATTTGGACGTTATTAAAGATCCTGTTATTAGATCGTCTCTTACTAAATTTCCAATAAGTGTTAAAAGAAACAGGTATATCGAAACATAAAATTGATTGAGAAGATTTAGAAAAATCGTTAAGTATTTTTGTCCAATGTGATTTCCATTTTTTAAAGTTCTTTGATACCAAATCGGCACCAAATTGTCATTGAATACTGTCCCGTTAAATCAGGTTAGAAACGCAAACCATAAAGTAATTTCATTGCAGCTGACTAACACTGACCTATTCTTAATACTTTTTGTGCAATGTAAAAACGGTGAGATAGATTCATAATAATTCATATATATATATATATATATATATATATATAGAGGATATCCAAGAGTAATTGATCCAAAAATAAATACATGATTTATTTTCATCGAGTGGTATGAAAATAAATATATCATGAGTGGCGGTAGCCACGAGTGAAATATGGTAATTTTCATGCCACAAGATGAAAATAAATCGTATTTATAGAAAAAACTTGAATTTTCTGTTTAATATATACATTTTTCTGTTTTTTTTTTGCGATAAAATTTGAAAGACTTTCCTTTAAATTTTGTGTACTGGCAGAATTTAAAAGAAAGTAGTCCGGCAAGACAACAGTGAAAATACTGAAAATATCACTGCAGTGAAAAATTAATTTTTACAGTGAAAATACGGAAAATGAAAATACGCATTTTATTTCATCAATATTTCTCAATATTTCATTCATCAATATTTCTCAATATTTCATTTATAAGTATATATATAAGGTTTTTTTTAAATGTGATTTGTTTTTACTATTCAGAAGATCTTGAAACTTCAATGCATTAGGATACCTATAATAGATAATACGGTAAAATAAATTTACGTCTACTATTAACAAAATGTGAACAATAAAAGAGATAGTGAAATTTTGTCACCCAGTTGGTTTGACTCACAAAATAATGATATTCGTTTACAAACTCTGAATACAAACGTCAGTTAAAACATTTAATTAAACAGTAATGCTCAATTTGTAGCAGGCTCTTCGAGCTCGTAATAAGTGTAAAAACTGATCTCGAAGACTTAACAAGATGGACTAGGTGACTAATAATTTGAAAAACCAATTTCGTCCAAAGTATCCTTAAAAAAAGAAAGCCACGGTAATTCAGTTCTATATATATATATATATATCTATCAAAAGACTCAAACGCTTTACGGAAATCTATTCAACAACAATGTATATTTCTTCTCCTTGATCAATTTAAATCAACCAACTTTTTCAGAGATATGATAATTATGATCTTTTGTACCATACTTTGTATATGATCTTTTGTACCCAAAATAAAGACCGTTTTAACCCATTACTTCATGAGCATTTTGTGAAAAATGGCTGTTTTCATTGAAAAGTCTCCCGTTACAAGTTCAAATTGCTATAATACTATAAAAACTGCTTCAACACTAATCAAACTTGGCACAAATGTTGACTGGACCATTGCCCTTGCAACAACATGCTCAGGCTTAAATTTTCTGTTACCATGGCAACGAGGGGACATCTCAAAATTGCCAAAAATCACTATTTTGCGTTGATTTTTTCCATCATAATTGATTTCAAAGTGTGGCAACTTCTCAATCAAATGCTTTTCAGCGTTGGTTACACGTTACCTTATGATCAATCTGGGGTCATTTACAGCCTCTCACAAGTCCAAAATTTTCTTGGCGATGATTTCTCAAACAAAAACAAGTGTTTAGGGCCTAAATAAGGCATTTTTCACCATTTGAGACAACAAAAAGGGGGGGGGGTGATAAAGGCGTTAAAAGGCGTGAATATGACGTAATGGGTTACGTGAAAAAAAGTATAACGCTTACATTTACCACGAAAGGCCTTTTTAATTGATTAGGAAAAGAAAATACTTTGCTTGCATTGCATTGGGTATCCATTTTTTATTTTGATTTCCGGAACAGGCATATATAATCGCAAAATGACACAGCGTATGAATCAAACGCTTTAATTTTTATATGGGTTCCAGTTTTAAATTCAAATAAGTCTTGCATTGTTGTTTGCTGCAGTTTCAATCGGTTTTCACCCGTAGTTTATTCTTCTTCCATCTTATATTGAATATAGACCAAATAATAAGCTTTATTTTGACAAAGAAATTTAGAGTTAAGAAGTTTCATGAAAAATGGTATTTCAAAAACAATAACAGCTTTGAAACTTTACACACTTGTTTTAGAAATCTCTGAATTTCATTGTTATCAAATTATGCCTCTGTTTAAGAACTTTAAAAAATGGAAATCACATTGGACGATTTTTCTAAATCTTCTGAATCAATTTTATGTTTCGATATATATAGGATATATATAGGATATTTGTTTAGTTCAGTGTAAGATCGGAATATATTTCACCGAGTGAGCAACAAAAGGTATATTTCACGAGTGGCGCAGCCACGAGTGAAATATGAACTTTTGGTGTTCACAAGGTTAGATATATTTCGATCTTACACTAAACTTAACAAATTTTCTTTTTATTATATGCAAAGAAACGTTTTAAAAAGACATTAAACCTAATACTGAATGAAAAGCGCGCCAAATAATAATACAACGTGACGTCATTTATGACGTCACGTCATTAAGTTGGTACCTAGTTCTGTGCACGCTGGTATTTCACTGAAACAACGTAAGGGGCTTCAATCCAAAACAGTCAAATTATCAAAGTGGTAATTTCACTGTTTCAAACAGTGAAATTACCAGTTTTAAATCACTGATATATTTCTATAAACCACCGAAAAGCATGTAATAAACCTATTTCTTTTAACACTTATTGGAAATTTAGTAAGAGACGATCTAATAACAGGATCTTTAATAGCGTCCAAATAAAATGAAATTACATGAAACTTTTAAAATATTATGAATGAGTTCTCAATTTTAACTGTGTTCTTTGTAGCAACATGTAGCGGCGAATCTTTCATTTAGTTTTAAACTCACTTACAGCTATGTTTTCGATAAATTTTCGATAAATTCTTACTGTTAATGATGAGCGTGGTTTCTTTCAGCTCATACTTGATACCAAGCTATATTTGTTGTTTGCATGCAAGGTTAACTTTTCATGAAATTTCAGGGCAGTTGGTTTTGAGTATAAAAACCTACTTTGTTGATTGCGTAACAATATTTACATATAATGGATATCCTCCAGTTTTTCAAAAAATAGAATTTGCAGAATTTCTATAAATAGAATATATTTTAAAGCTGTCACAGTACAAGTTTTTAAATGAGTTTTCAACATCATCATCTTTTTTATGAATACAAGAATTAATAATATTCCAAGTACCCCAAATTTCATATGAATATAAAACAATTGGTTTTAGCATATTGACAAATAACAAACATGTTTTTGAAGCATGCAACAGTACTCGTACGCTGTGCAAAACAAAAGTTACAGCCGCGCAATGTAACTTTTTATGGGAAAAGAGGTAGTTGATTTTTATTCGGGTCCATACTACTAGTATGTTTAGTTTCTTCAAGATGTTTTTGAGCTTTGCTTTGTAAGGAACAGAATCTGGTATCTAATCATATATTTCTTCAGACCCTGTACCGCAGATTTATCTCTATATTGTCTCATAAATGTGCAAATTTGACGGTTTTTAAATTTGAATCGAGAGATATACATTTTCTCCCATTCCGACATGCCTAGAAAACGTTAATCTACAAAACGTTAGTCCTATGTGTTTAGAAACGTTTATAAACGTTTTATGGCCAGTTGTCCCTATTTTCCTGTTGGTAAAATGCGTTTGAAAAAATAGCAGCATAGACCTAGCTACTTTGATTCAATTACAGTTTATACCAAGATTTCGGTAACAGTTTAGATACTTGCAAAATTTCAAACAGTTCCTTATGAAATGACTCATACCATTCTATTTAATACATATTACTTTTTTTCTTCAGCAGAAAAGTTACAGTTTGCTATTTTTCTTACTTTAAGTTTCAGAGACTTTTTGCAGAATAAGAAATGTCATAGGTAAGGACACGACAACATCAGTAACTTTTGAGAGAAGAAAGATTATTGCTTAATTTCATTTCACATTATAATAATGCCTGTTAGTAATAAAATAGAGAAAAAATAATCCTTTACAGAAGTCCAACATGAAAATGTTGCAGGCTCAGTTTGATAAAAACTTGTTCACGGACGCAAACCACCGACCGTAAATAAGCTTGATAATCCAAAGAATCCAAAGTCATGATTGGATTTCAACTACAACAGTAAATGAAACATGATTTGAAGTCGACTCAATCAGGCTCACTAAATTGTCTAACCTTAATTTATACTCTATAATTTTGAATCAGAAACATGAATGTCTGAAATAAAAAAAAAACGACTTTTAATCGTAACTTCAACAAAAAAGCATTCGAAATGACGCCATGATCATGATTTGATTTGAATGCTTTTGGTTCGAGATGAGAAGGGTCTTTAAACATTGCCTTTTTTAAAATCTATGTTTTGGGTTTTTGTATCCCCGATTGCAACCGAAACTATTTGAACAACTTATATGGTGATATCAAGAATTATGGAAAATTTAAAAAGAAAGAACTCATTTTCATTTGCTTCTAAAAGTTTACAAGAGCAGCTAATATGGAGTCAAAGTGTCCTTCCAAAAATCATTTATTATTTCACTAATCTTTATTTCCAATACTAAATTTCTCCATATCAAAAATGTGCATGCTACCATTCCAAACAACCTTAGATTTGTAGGGAACGTGTTACAGTACTTTTACGGTTACAATATAGAATTTTCAAGATGGAGGATTATTTGTTGGGTAGGTAGGTAATTTTTATTCCGGTTCACACTACAAGTAGTTTAGTTTCTAAAAGATAGTATGAACGTTAGTCCTTTGTTTATAAACGTTAGAACGTTTAGATAGGTTTATAAAACTCAATTTCCCTGTTCGTCAAATGCGTTTGAAAAAAATAAACAATTTTACAGTATATAGCTTGTGTATCCATTATTTTTATGAAATTGCCCATACCTTTCAGGGTTGTACAAGAAGTTACAGTTTGTTATTTTCTTATCTTGGGAGTTTTTGCATAATAAGTAATGTCCTATGTAAGAGCTGTTTTCACAGCAACAGCAGTAACTGTTGAATGTTGACTGTTGCTTGGTCCCTAAACGAGAATACAATGAGTGTAACTAAATAAAATGGAATTTTGAAAGGGGATCGGAGGTATGAATGTTAAAAGACACAATTAATTAAGGTAGAACGCGACACTTTGCGAACTTTCGAGTAGCGTCTTGAAAATTGGCATGCAAAAAATTGACCATATTTCTGATTGTATTTCGTTGATTTTATTTCAATACTTTCAGCCAATTTTTGTACACATGACGTCAAAGTTGACCATCAAAGCCCGTTTTTGAACATGACGTCGTTGCGTATCCTTGGCAACTGTTACTGTTATTTCAACGCCATTGGCGGACAAAATATCTTAAATCCTACAGAATACGATGAAAATTTTTTTTTCCTTTAAGCAGATATAAAATTTATTGTTTTACGCCGAAAATTGTTTGAGTAATGGAAAGAAAATTGTCAATTTTGTGTAAAATTTGACGTTCAGTTTAGCCGCAATTTTCGGCTTTAAAGCGGCTTATTAAAAAAATCCTGAAATAAATTTTAGATTTTTTTCTTTAAACGTCCTTTAAAATATATACTTAGTCAAAATAACTAAAAAAATTAGGGGGTCAATGGGTACGGAATTACGTATATCATGGATAGACAGGTGAAAATAAGTGAAATTATGGATTAATGGGTACGGAATTACGTATATCATGGATAGACAGGTAAAAATAAGTGAAATTTGATGTACGGGACCGTATATAATGCAATACGTATATGACTAATGTACCGTGGACCCACTCGTAATATGCGGGAACTTTGAATGAAGTCCGTATTTACTAAAATGCGTATTTTTTTTAATTACACGGTCAGATATTACCACAATATGATTTTTTATTCTTGTAAATATAGATTTTGTATATAAAACAGGGAATAAAGATGTACTTCAGAATTACTCACTTTCTACAAGAAGAAAGAAATAATAGTCTGATCTGATATTTGTCAGAATAACAATACATAGTAAAACTTTGAGTAAAATGTAATATTTCTCGGTTGCATACTGATTTAATAGTTAGTGAAACATCGACAGATCCTCTACAGTGCCCGTAGCATGTACAGACAAAAAATGACATTATATATTGAAATATCTTTATTTTGTATAAAGATTTACAACGCAACATTCCTTTGTGCAGTATCTAGCTCAGGGCCGCCTGTTCGCTAAAATCATGTATTTTCATTATATTTCATGTTTAAAGTACTGTTTCTAAATTTTCCTGTTCAAAATAAATTCTACCATAAATTTGGCTAATCAGTGAATAATGAATATTTGCAAAGGCCGATTTGATAGTAATGTGTTTAATACAGCTTTTATGGTGAATCCTCAATTAATCGTTATTTTTAACATTATAATATTCTAAAATATAGCAAAACGAGAGAATATATATTACAGATGTTTATTTACTTGTAGAATCGAACGTCCAACACCCACTGAGCTAACGTTTCAAGCATGACTGTTTGCTTCACTATTGACCAAGTTTCATTTATGAACCGTATATTTTAATTTGTCAATATTTCGCCAATTCTGTCAAATTGTTGCAATAGTTTTTGAATACAAGTGAAATTCAAATTCTGGTTTTTAATAGGTGAAATAAAATACATATCACTCACAGTATATCACTCATAGTATGGGTAATGCAAAATGTATAGATTTGCAGAATTTCTTGTAGACTACGTTTTATTTATGATTGAATTTCCGTAAATTTCTAAATTTACATAAAAATATATACTAGTAGTTGCTTTTTGTTCCTTATGGCATATTTCTCGATTCAAGTTTATTAATCTTATTGTATTACAATATCAAAAAGGAAAACCGCTGATGATTACTCTCAGCTGTATTTATTTTTGTTTGCGCAACGTACGCGCTGCCGTTTAACGCCTAACGTCATTTTCTTTACATGCGTCTGTTTACAATTCCTTATGAAGTTATTATTCATGCTTAATCAAGAAAAACAAGAAAAATCGTTTGCTTTTCGTACAGTTTTAAGAATTTGCAATGGAACATTGTTGTTTTATATGTATTATTCTCCTGATAAGCTGAACATTATTGCCGCACTTTGAAATTTCGTTACAAAATTACTCACGGGGTGGGGGAATAAAATCACGTGTACTGAAAAATTTGAGTCGGTGACCCCCTAATTTTTTTAGTTATTTTGACTAAGTATATATTTTAAAGGACGTTTAAAGAAAAAAATCAAAAATTTATTTCAGGATTTTTTTTTAATAAGCCGCTTAAAAGCCGAAAATTGCGGCTAAACTGAACGTCAAATTTTACACAAAATTGACAATTTTCTTTCCATTACTCAAACAATTTTCGGCGTGAAACAATAAATTTTATATCTGCTTAAAGGAAAAAATAATTTTCGTCGAATGCTGTAGGATTTAAGATATTTTGTCCGCCAATGGCGTTGAAATAACAGTAACGGTTGCCAAGGATACGCAACGACGTCATGTTCAAAAACAGGCTTTGATGGTCAACTTTGAAACTATTAAATTAAAATCAACGAAATACAATTATTTTTGCATGCCAATTTTCAAGACGCTACTCGAAAGTTCGCAAAGTGTCGCGTTCTACCTTAAAGCACTGAAAGCACTGAAATATACACTGAAATAATCCATTTTTGTCATCAAGGCCATATTGATTTAACCTACTGACCACAAAAACAATAGGGTCATCTTCTGACCAAGGTCAATGTCACTAACATGTCACACCAATGCTTTTTTCTTCCAAGGTTAAGATGTGATGTTCCATCTGTGTATTGCTAGGCAAGCTGATAAAATTAATGAACAATAAAGAAATCACACCCGTTTAATGGACTGCAGTATAGAATATTGAAACAGTAATATCTAATAAAAGACATGACCTGGCTTGAACACTATACAAAGTCAATTAATTGACAAGATTTAATTACCAAATTATAGTACATCCTTTTGTTACATGCTTTCCATGTTACAGATCTATGTATTGTACTTTGATGCATTATATAATAAATATTCTAGTGTGTTGTACTCATATCTACACATTATTTTTTCAAATAAATTACTTTATCGTTTATTAATAAAAATGAAATATATAATCAATTCAAATGTACTGTAATATTTTCATTATTAAATAATTTACCTTTCCAAGAAATTCATTTTTTATTGGACAGCAAGTTAACAAGATTTTTTCCATAATCAGGCTTAACTTTAGATGGACCATTCACATAACAATATTGAGCTAAAAACATTTTTCAATTTCAGGCTACATTCTTACCAAGTTTTGAGACAATTGGGGCAAAAGTGATTGAATATCTATCTTAGATGTTTCGTCTCATTTATACTGACGACTTTACTATATTTATGATGCATTCATTTATGCCAGCAAGCGCATGCGTATATGTGAAGTTTTACGCGAAGGTATATACTACGATATTACCTCAATCAGGCATTACGAAACAGATATTGTGATTGTCTGTCAAAATGACGCCAGATTTGACATTCCATTGCAAAATGCTTTCTTAAGAATGCTACACAGCGAATGCTTTTTGGTTCGGGAGAAGGATTTTTTAAAAATCTTTATTATTGATTTTTGATTGCAACCGAAACCATTTGAAAAACTATCAAAATATCTCAAGTTTGAACTAAATGGCAGGATTAATATAGACGTTTATCCATTGGGGTCGATACACATACCGCATTTATAACTTTTGTATCTTGAGAAAATATAAGAAATGATAGTTTAAGGTCTCAATTCCGACTAAAAGGACGCAAAGAGTAGAGGAATTGACAAAAAGATTGACCTTGATTTTCTGTCAGAATGTTAGCCACTTTCATGGTATTTCTGCCATCGACGGCAGCATTTAAAATAAGTATCTGCCTACAACGGCAGCATTTTTTCTTCGACCGGACAAGATTGAACGTCTGTAAAACATTCAAGAAAAGATTCACGGGATAGATGGCTTGCGGGATAAATGTCTATATTAAATTACACGAAATTCTGCCATTTAGTTCAAACTTGATCTGCCATCACTGGCGCCGGTAATACGGTGTGAGTCATTTGTCACACATGAAAAATAACTCTTTAAACGGTCTTAATTTGATATTTATCACATACCCAAAATAATGAATTCATTATTTAACTTATTAATTTATTAATTGATTGAACTGATATCGTTGAATAAAATGATATTATGCTAGCAGTATTGAACTTACACTCTCCTCTATTGATGAGGATCAATATGTTAAACCTATTTGGGTCAAAGAAGAAGCTTTATTTTATGAAAGAATTTGAATTTCATTGTAATAAGGAAAGGAGGTATACCACCGAACACAAGAATGTTTTATTTATGTGCTGGTTTGTCATGTGCCCGTTTTTCATTTACAGCAACTTCACAATAAGCTACAAAAAATCGACATGCTATCACCTCGACATAGTTTTCGGGCTGAAATGAACCTGTGGCTTGATTGTGTATGCATCACACATATTTAATATGTTCACCCGACATATCATCTTCGGACAAATGGCAGTATATTAAAATAAATGTTGGTTTTGACTCCGCCAACTTTCATATTTATATTGAATATTTATTTTTAACAATTATAAAATATATTTGACTGATATGGGAAATATGAAATAAGCATGAATCTGGAGGCGTGCTGCTTTAAAATAATGTGGAAATGGATAAGTATTTTCATATATAGATGTAAAGACTCACAGACTAAACACTATTATAGAGAGGTAATAAAATACATTTTTATCACACACCCGTGCCGATTTTGCGACTCCGTAAATATGGTATTGCACGGGGGGGGGGGGGAGGGGGGGGGGTTACATCACATCGACACAGTATAGGTCATATCGCGACCTGAGTAGAATCATCGACGTTCCGTCAGCTAGATGTATAGCTAGCCCTACATAGAAATGAATGCAAGATTTGTATTACTAATAAGTACTTTAGCTTAACGGGTTAAAAAATGTTTGAAAAAAGTTACTTAAAACCATGTGGAAATTTGGTTTTTTTTTAATTCAATACTTCTAATACAAAATTATTTGCCGCACAACGTCGTATTTTCACTTCTATAATGTAACGTCATAGTTATGGTTATATATAAGAAATGATATCGGTGTTTATTGGCAAGACAACTCAACTTAAACGGGCACCTAAAGGGCAATATTGCCTAAATTAATAAATTCTCTCATTTCGATATTTCGGATAAGTAAACATAACCGGCATGAACAATTTGCATCCTGTGACAAATGATTGCAGAATTCACCATAAACTTCAAAACATAATTTTGCATATTAAACTTTCATTAAAAAGAGATGTTTATTTTCCAAGAAAGTAATGCTTTTTACGAAATGATACGACGCAGTTGAAAATAAAATATGACGACCCAAACAAATAAAATTGCAGTTGCCATGGCTTAAATTTTTAATGTTTAAAGACATAAAGCTTTAAAAATAACTTTTAATTCATGTAATATAGGTCATTTTTGGTTTGGTTTCACGGCTCACTGACATGATCATGTGGCGACTATCCCAGTTTTACAAGTGCCCTTTGGGTATAAATATAGGTACGAACCTGAGTAGAACGACCGACGTTCTTTAAGATAGTTAAATTAAAAATTGAAACATCGAACTTGTGGTGTCGTACCTACTTCATATAGTATATGAACGCAGCCTCCAAAATCCATAGCATTTGATTGACAAAATGGGTATTATTAAAATATCATTTTATTTTTACACAAATACGCAAGCACACATATCCATGAACTCATGTTTTTATATAAGTGTGTTTTTTGTTGTTACGCTTAAATACTATTGCTCTAATAATGTTAATATATTCATATAGAAATATAATCATACGTGACGTCACAATGTAGCGCTAAATATCGCGTGCAAAACAAGACAATAACAATTACATACCATGATTACCCACTGTGTACTACAAAATGATAAATAAAAAAACCCGAAGAGCGCGATTTATTGACGGAAAAGGTTATTTCATTTGAAAAGGTTTGCATTGCGAAATTCTCCAGTTCGCTATTCATTGTAACATATCTCGATTAAAAATCAAGCACCCTCATTCCGATCGGAATGATCGGCTTTTATTATGACCGACTAAAAGGCTCGAGAAGTTGCTGTCGCCCTTTCACAAAATCTGATTTCATTCCATAAGGGCGCCGCGCTTCGGCGCGGACGCCAACAAGAAAAGCATCAAAGGGCGTCCAAGCAAGAAATGCAGCAAGTGAAGATGGACTAGTAGACATCTGATGAACAGATATTCAAATACATGTAAACTTTTCAATGGTTAATTGGTTTTAACCAGTATTGTATATCATTTATGATTGGGCGGACGAAAGACATTGCTCATCATGAACTTTGGTAGGCATGCTAGAGATTTGAATATTAAATGTTTTTTCCACATGAACTTTAATTCTATCAATGTTAACGATAATATCCAAAATATACAGGTCTATAATATCCAAAATATACCCCCTATTATTATGGTATAAGTTTATTTATACTATATAGGGGTATTTTTGGATATTATCATTAATATTGATTATTTGATAGAATTTCAAGTTCATGTGGTATTTTCTTTGGAACAAACAACATAATAGTCAAAATGAACAAAGCCTGTTAATTGATTTATTTGGGAGGTCATTTACTATTTTAATGACCTAGTCTGACCTATCAGTGTGTTTACATGGCTATCAATTAACCCATAACAACTCATGTTAAAATTGCAGACGAAGAATGATAATACTATGATAAAACAATTCGTAAATCAAAGCACAGAAGGCGCTGAATTTGTTTGGGTCTCAGAATGTAAGAAAGGTGCAGGTTGTGAGATTATATGTTTAGTGGCACCAATGCTTTCCAGCGTTTTAATTGAAGTAAATTGGCTATAAGACTAATTGCAACACTGATATTCAATCCAATGTTTATTTGACTTTTACAATTAAAAAAAATGAGTTACCTTTACTAGGATTTGAACTCCAGACCTCTCGCTTCTTAAGCGAGCCCGAAAACCCTTCAGCCACGGTTAAATTTATATGTGAACGGCCTGAAGAAAACCATATTATTCTAAATTAGGGCTTGTAACGACTTTTAACTTTTGTTTAACACAGATGTAAATAATCCTGAAGCTTACTATAAGCATGTATATTTATAAAGAATCAAAGGGCTGCAAGTTCTGTGATATTTTCTGATCTTTGCAATCTAAATCGTACTGTATATCTGTATGCATTTTCCTGTATAAGTTTATTTTTATGTATTATAATTCATTTTGTAAGGCACATACGGAATTCTGCATAACTAGAGTTGCATCAAAAAATCATTTATGTACTTTTTTTACGACAGCCACACTTTATCCTTGTAAATCATGGCTACTTCCTTAACAAAAACACTTAAAAAGAATTTAACAAAAAAAAAATTTCCTCGACTTGGATTCGAACTCGAGACCTCTCACTCACGAAGCGAGCGCGTTACCACTGTACCACGGAGAAGTTATACACACAATGTCTGAATAATATCAAGTCATTCTAAATTTAGAACTTCCATTGCATTCAAGTTTGTAATCCTTATTAATTTCGAGGTATTTTGTTCAGGGTAAACCTGTTGTTTAAAATTGAAGTAAATATTTTAGCGAAAATCCTCTCGCCCAAACAGTCCGACATGTAGAATCTATATATTCCACTACTCGGTTTGTGTAGTATTCGGTAATCTACATGGCTAAAAATAGTATTTTCATTGATAAAATCATATTCATCCGCGTAATTTGTGATTGTGCATTTATTGACAATTCTATAAGCCAACGTTATTGTTTAACTTTAAATGCGTTGTAATTTGTTGGATACTTGTAACAAAATAAAATATTTCTTTCTTTTAAATCGATAGTTTTAAGCTGTTTTGAGAACTACTTGTTGTCAGGTTTGTCGTAAACTTATGTGTCAGAGATTGAATGTCCGCTTTGTATTTAGTTATTTTCGATCAGAAAATACAATAAAACAATATTAGAAATCTTCGACCATTCGGGAATTACTTTGCTTGAAAATTGATGCGCCTGTCTTTGACCATCTTTACGCAGTGATCTCCCCTGAATTTTTCGGCTTTAGTGTACATACAAAAGGGAAGTAACCGCTTCAAAAAAGTGGACTACTTTCGGCATTTGCAATTAAGAACATTAGACTCTGAAATTTCGCTACCATTATTTGTTTGGTCTGACGACCCAAACAAATAAAAATGCCTACTTAAAGATTACAATTAATTGTTTTAATATGTTTGCACTTCATTTCCTGCAAAATTCTCCAGTTCGTTTCGGTAAACTAAAACTACTTCTATAAATAGATTTTCAGACTTTCACAATGTTCAGGTCATCATTCTATTTATAGGTAAAGCAATAACACACACAATAACCCACTGTGTACTACAAAATGATTAATAAAATACCGAAGAGCGCTTTTAATTGACGGATAAGATAATTTAATTTGAATATGTTTACATTGCGAAATTATCCAGTTCGCTATTCATTTTACATAACGCGACATTTCATTTTTGATAATCATCACTCATACCAATCGGAATGTTCGGCTATTATGGCCGACGAAAAGGCTCGAGAAGTTGCAATTGCCCTTTCACAAATTCTGATTTCATTCCATAAGGGCGTCGCGCTTCGGCGCGGACGCCAACAATCTACTATTTTAATGACCTAGTCTGACCCATCAGTGTGTTTACATGCCTACCAATAAACCCATAACAACTCATGTTAAAATTGCAGACGAAGAATGATAATACTATGATAAAACAATTCGTAAAATTTGCCTACTTAAAGATTGTAATTAATTGTTTTAATATGTTTGCATTTCATTTCCTGCATAATTCTCCAGTTCGTTGCGACACGAATGACCGTTTCGGTAAACTAAAACTTCTTCTATAAATAGATTTTCGGACTTTCACAATGTTCAGGTCATCATTCTATTTATAGGTAAAGCAATAACACACACAATAACCCACTGTGTACTACAAAATGTTTATTCTAACACGACTCGCATTTTTCCCTATTGAACATAGAAGAACCGAAAGTGTGTGTTATTATGCTATAAAATCACTGTTTGACGTTCTATATTTAGACATGTGACGTAATCATAATACACGTGACGTCACCACTAAAAATGTGACGCGCTGACAATAAGTACGGAAACAAATCAGGTGCAATTTAGCTAAATTCAGGTAAGGCAGCATTTATTTGTTGATGTCGTGTTAGAATCGAAATAATATATCCAAATCGGTGATTTTATTGCTTGATAACATCACTGTTTGTCGTTCGGATGCGCATCATTATATCACTCGGGCTACGCCCTCGTGATATAATTCCTGGCATCCGAACTCCAAACAGTGATGTTATTGAGCAATAAAATCACAGTTTGGGATATATTATTTCTTAAATAAAAATACCGAAGAGCGCTTTTAATTGACGGATAAGATAATTTCATTTGAATACATTGCGAAATTATCCAGTTCGCTATTCATTTTACATATCGCGACATTTCATTTTTGATAATCAAAAACACTCCTACAAATCGGAATGTTCGGCTATTATGGCCGACGAAAAGGTTCGAGAAGTTGCAATTGCCCTTTCACAAAATCTGATTCCATTCCATAAGGGCGTCGCGTTTCGGCGCGGACGCCAATTATATTACTAGTATCGTTTTATTAAATAGAGGATATTGAATGAGTGTAAGTTCAATACTGAATTTATTGCACGAGTTGAATAAAATTATATTATGCGAGCTTCTGGCGAGCTTCTGTAATGAACTTACACGAATTTAATATTCTATTAATCACATACCCAAAATAAAGACCGTTTAAAGTGAAATAAATGTCATTTTTCATTGACGCGCCTACTTTACACTATGTTTGTATAACGCTAATGACGTCACGTCAAAATATATGCACGGCCGTGCAATACCATATTTACGGAGTCGCAAAATCGGCACGGGTGTGTGATAAATAGAGGACATTGAATGAGTGAAGGTTTAATACTGAATTTATTGAACGAGTTGAATAAAATCATATTATGCGAGCCTCTGGCGAGCATAATATTGTTTTATTCAACGAGTTCAATAAATTTAGTATTGAATCTACACGTATGTGATAAATGACTTTATTACACTCCTGCGCCGCGGTTTATGTGATAAAATAATTTATAATCTACATGTATTTGTGTAACGCATGATCAACTCACACTTGTTTATTGTCCCTGATTATGTAATCGCTATTAGCGAAGTCCCATCATTAAATATCTTAATCAAAATACCCCAATTGTTACATACACAAGTAAATTATTTAACAATCGTTGAAGCCCTTCAAAAGAATACGACATTAACACAGTGTCGTCCGCAAAAAGTAATAAGAAAACTTTCAGTTCCTCATCTAATGTGTCATCAAGAATACATTGATACATATCATTTATGAAAAACAGAAATAATAACGGCGATAAAGGCTCGCCTTGTTTAACACCTTTAACACTATCAAAACTTCCAGAACACATACCATTAACACGTACACAACTTTTTACATTTCATACATTTTTGCAACATTTTTACAAATTTTGTCGAGGCACCTGATTCTAATAACTTTAACCATAAATAAGATAGGTCATACTGTCAAATTCATGGTAGATGTATACAAATAAGAACGGGATATTATATATTTTTTCCTCCAAATTGATATAAATGCTTCACATATTTTAATAGAAATAAAAGGTATCACTCCATCATTATGATCTGACCTTCTTGACTTCTATTATCATGAAAATCATCTATGCACGGCATAGAGATCCAGTTTCTACTGGGATATACAATAAATTCCAAATTTTCTCCCAGGTTTATTAGTACTGTGTTCGATTTACTAGCGAACAATTTATTCAAAGCATTCACTGATAATTTATCTTTTTTTATTGATTCATAGAGAAATAATCATCCTTAGACAACCTAAAATGGTTTAGAAATTTGTCAGGGAGACCTTACCACGTACAAGTCATATAGGCGTTCACATAAAAAATGTTGTCTGTTTTTGTTGTTGTTTTACTTGACATTGTTAGAAAACGAGGTTGAATGTAAAGCAAGCCTTTGAATCCGTAAAAAAGTCCATAAACTCAATGTAATATCTATCAGATTAACGGGACAGACAAATTATTTTCACACATTATGGATATTTTAGCAACTATATTTTTAATCAACCCCGTGGTCGTGCGATTTGTCGCTATGCTTAATTATTTATGTTTCATACATTATGTTACGTGCATTGGCCGACAATTTCTTATTTTATAAAAAAAGGCTAAATAAAAGGTAGACGATATTCATAAAAGATGTACGGTATTTGTACGATACATGAATTACGAGTAGTATAGTATGGACCGGTAATTCACGCATATATATTCACGCATATATTGAACTACCGATTTCCCTCATTGATGCCTCAACAGGGGGCGGAGCGTTATCGAAAATTGACAGGTTACGCGTTAGCAGATAAAAATAGTACAGGTACCGTTTTAAAACGTTTAAAAACACATTTTTTGGACTAACTGCTTCCAAAATTAAATCACGAATGTGTTCAGAAAAGGTTGATAAATATACTAAGCAAAAAATCTCATTTTAGGTATTTTCAGTGATAATTGACTCCGTTGTCACCTTAATGATAACAAGAGCCATGTCAACATGGCCATCCCCCGCCGAATATGTTTGCTCATTGGAAGAATGTATATGTAGTAGAGCAGAATAATTCCATTTTAAGAGGTCTTTTGGTAATGAAAACTGATGGCTATAGTGATTACAGATTTGAAACCTATGTGAATACTGATGGCTGAAAATAACAAAGGGAAATAACTGAAAAATAATGCAGGATAGGTTATCATTCTTGTGTGCTGCATCCCTCCTCAGTAAAATCTATCCACCTATGAAGTTTCAAGTTGATACCTCAAATACTTTTTGAGAAAAAAATTGAATTGAAAAATTAAGTATGAAAAATAACAAAGGGCAATAACTCAAAAATTATAAAAGGTAGAGTTATCATTCTTGTGCACCGCACACCTCCTGAGTGAGATCTATGCACCTATGAAGTTTCATTTTGATATCTCAAAGGCTTTTGAGTAATGCTCTGGACAAAAATTAATTTTGAAAAATAACAAAGGGCAATAACTCAAAAATAATGCAGGGTAGAGTTATCATTCTTGTGCAATGCACTCCTCCTAAATGAGATCCATCCACCTATGAAGTTTCAAGTTGATACCTGAAATACTTTTTGAGATAAGCTCTGGACAAAATAGCATGAAAAAGAACAAAGGGCAATAACTCAAAAATTGTATAGGGAAGAATTATCATTCTTGCGCACAACATTCCTCCTCAATAAGATCTATCCAACTATGACATTTCATGTTGATATCTCAAAAACTTTTTGAGTTTTGCTCCACTCAGGTGAAAAATTAAGTATGAAAAATAACAAAGGGCAATAACTCAAAAATTATGAAAGGTAGAGTTATTATTCTTGTGCACTGCACACTTCCTGAGTGAGATATATGCACCTATGAAGTTTCATGTTGATATCTCAAAGGCTTTTGGAGTTATGCTCTGGACAAAAATCAATTTTGAAAAATAACAAAGGGCAATAACTCAAAAATTATGCAGGGTAGAGTTATCATTCTTGTGCACTGCACTCCTCCTCAATGAGGTCTATCCACCTATGAAGTTTCAAGTTGATAACTCAAATACTTTTAGAGATATGCTCCGGACAAAAATGTCGGACGGAAGGACGGACGGACGGACGGTCGTTCGGACGGACGGAGACTATTTCTATATCCCCCGCCGCCTTTTCGGCGGGTGATAATTAAAACTAAAATTAGGTCCAACTCTTTGATTTTTACCGGCTCCCTGAATGGATTAAAGACTGACGACAGATTAACAGAAATTAGAAGTGCTAAAAACTTTATGTCGGTGCGTATTGATCTCATTATAGAAGGATCGTGTCAATTAAAACATGATAATTGTTTGTTGTGAAATTGTCAATAGAAAAGTTGCCCTGATAAATATAAGATTTATTCTTAAAATCACATTTGCGTTGTACGTTATATCAACATTGGATTATTTTTATAGTGCATATTAATCATTTCTTAGAATTCTATATTGTTGGATTATAGACTGCATGTGAACGGTGTATGTCACAATTTTAATTATTTGTGTTGTTGATTGTGACTTTTTTTAATTTATTTGTGTCGTTAATTGTGACAATGTACCCCTGCATTGATTGTAGGAAACATGTGCGGAAGAATCAGCAAGCACTTCAGTGTGAGCGAATTTGAGAAATGCCTTCATGGATTCATACATCATCGCATTAAAGAGATAAATATATCTATTATAGTTGACCAGTGCCTATTTTATTGGTATTGTAATATACTTCTATTATTTTATAGGATGACATAGAAGACTGAATGGGAGGGCTAGGGGAACGCCTCCATTCTACCTTTTGGTAAAACTTCTGTACAATGAGGCCCAGGTAGCAGTAAGGAACTCGGAATTGGTTAGTGAAGGAAGACTTCGCCGCTACCAACGGAAAAAATACACCTTTCTCCAGGGACAGACGCACCAGCTGTGGGACAGGAATAGGGAGTTGTCATCAACGGGACTTCTAAGAGAATTCGGGAACTTATATAAGCCCCAAGAGTCGTAAGATGTCAAAAAAAGACAACGAATATGTGCATGAAAAAAACTATGAAAGTGAAAGTGAATATATATGACATGATATTGACAAAAAAGACATATACTACTCGTATAATTATGATATTTTATCATTGCATATGAAACATGTTTTTATACATTAAATGTTATTGCTATTGATCGTCTTGGTGTTTTTTTTTCTGTATGTAATTTAATCAGAATTATGCATATATATATATATATATATAAATATATATATATATACTTATTATTAGATAAAAAAAATCCAAATATTTGTTATATTCATACAAAAAGCGTCAAAATATGTCCAAATCAGTAATTTTATAATATATTATTTTAACAGTCTAATAATTTATGAAATTTACAAATAACAAATAATAATAAAATATAGGGGACGAGTTGGGGACGAGTTGACCAGAGGCCGAGTTGTCCAAGGGACGAGTTGACTCTGAATCCGCAAGACGGCATCGTAAATGGGGCACTGTTGTAAAACATTCTAAGACGTAAGTTTTTATTGTTGAAAACTTGATAAAATAACGTGTTTTCTTATTATTTCTTTTTTTTATAATTTCTATATCTTAGCAACAGTAGGGTGTGAAAATCTAACAGCGTTATACGAAAATCGGCACCGGACGTTATAATTTTCCGCTTGAAAAAATAACTTTAGTGATCTTCCTTATTTTATCGTGTTGGAATCGAAACAATTTCCCTTCTAAAACGATAAATTTGAGAGATGATTTGTGTTAATTAATTATTGTAACCAAACTAAATGACAAGCATTCATTTTTGGATCTTATTTATTTGTTACGCTATCAAATAAAATATTTACTCCAAAACCGGGAGAGACCGGACAATACCGTGTGATATGTCAAAATAGAGGTAAACGGTAAAAGGGACCGAGTAAGAGTACACTTTGCATATTTAGCCCCGCCTATAAATAAAGCACGAATTTCTTATAAAGCGTTATCATCATGATTAAAATAGACTATAAATCAGTCGAAATTATCAGTGTTACTGTATGTAAGTGCATATGCTTAAATCTCCTAATAAATTTATGCATATGTCTAGAAAATGGAAACAGGCTTTAAACTTCAGGACATACAACTGTAGAATAATGGTTTTTCATTCATATGCCTAATAATTTAATCAGCAGATGAACCTATGTTAGGATATCAAGTAAGATTATTATAGGATCATCTGAATGCACTTGTACACAATGTATACTTATGTTCATGAAAGATATATGAGTAATCACATTATAAGAGGACCAAGAGATCATCTGCATGAACATATACTAGTTTTTATAGAAGATGCATGAGAGGTTAATGTAAGATGAGCAGGGAATCATCTAGATGTAAATATACATTAGTAGTGATGGAATATATATGAAGAAGGGTCATCTGGTCTTTAAAGTGTATAAACACTGTAGTTCTTAAAGAACATATGTGAGGGAAATACATATAAACATTTTTATAATGGAACAGATATAAGGGTAACTCGTAAGATGCCCAGGGGATTATCTAGAAATAAGGGGATCACGTAAGATTACAAGATCATCTGGATGTACATAAACTTTTTTTCAATACATATCAGATGTAAGGGGATCAAATAAAAAGACCAAGGGATCATCTAGATGTACATATACTATAGTTTTCATTGAACAGAAATAAGGGGATCACGTAAGATGACCAGGTGACATTTAGATGTATATACTCTTTTTCATTCTGAACATATATGAGGATCAAATAAATGACAAGGGATCATCTATATGTACATAAACTATATTTTATTTTATGGAACAGATGTAAGGAGATCATGTAAGAATACAAGCGGAATATTCTAGATGTACATATACTATAGTATTCATTTGAAAATAAATAAAGGTATCACGTTAAGATGATAAGGGGATCACGTAGATGACAAGGGGATCATGTAGATGTACATTTAATATAGTTTTAATTGAACAGAAAGAAATAAGGGGCTCACTTACAATGACCAGGAGATCATATAGATGTACATACTCTTTTTCATTATGGAACAGCTATGAGGTATTTCGTAAAATGACAAGGGGATCATGTAGATGTACATATACTATAGACTTCATTGAACAGAAAATAAAGGGATCACATAAGATGACAATGGTATCATCTAGATGTACATATACTATTAGTATTCATTTAAAAGAAATAAAGGGATCACGTAAGATGACAATGGTATCATCTAGATGTACATATACTATAGTATTCATTGAACAGAAATAAGGGATCACGTAAGAGTGAGAAGGGGATCATCTAGATGTATATATACTATAAAATTCATTGAACAGAAATAAGGGGATCACGTAAGGTGACAAGGGGATCATCTACATGAACATATACTACCAGGAGATCATATAGATGTACATACTCTTTTTCATTATGGAACATATATGAGGGGATCGCGTAAAATGACAAGGGGATCATCTAGATGTACATATACTATAGACTTCATTGAACAGAAATAAAGGGATCACGTAAGATGACAATGGTATAATCTAGATGTACATATACTATAGTATTCATTGAAAAGAAATAAAGGGATCACGCAAGATGACAATGGTATCATCTACATGTACATATACTATAGTATTCATTGAACAGAAATAAGGGGATCACGTAAGGTGACAAGGGGATCATCTAGATGTACATATACTATAGTATTCATTGAACAGAAATAAGGGGATCACGTAAGATGACAATGGGATCATGTAGATGTACATATACAATAGTATTCATTGAACAGAAATGAGGTGATCACGTAAGGTGACAAGGGGATCATCTAGATGTACATATACTATAGTATTCATTGAACAGAAATAAGGGGATCACGTAAGGTGACAAGGGGATCATTTAGATGTACATATACTATAGTATTCATTGAACAGAAATAAGGGGATCACGTAAAGATGACAATAGTATCATCTAGATGTACATATACAATAGTATTCATTGAACAGAAATAAAGGGATCACGTAAGGTGACAAGGGGATCATCTAGATGTACATATACTATAGTATTCATTGAAAAGAAATAAGGGGATCACTTATGATGACCAGCGGATCATATAGATGAACACATACTTTAGTTTTCATTAAACAGAAAGAAATAAGGAGATCAGATAAGACGACAAGGGGATCATCTATGTGTACATACTCTTTTTCATTCTGAAACAGATATGAGGGATCGCGTAAAATGGACAAGGGGATCATGTAAGATGTACATATTCTATTTTTTATTATGGAACAGATACATTTAATAAAGTGGGATCACGTTAGATGACAAGGGTATCATCTACATGTACATATACTATAGTATTCATTGAACAGAAATAAGGGGATCACGTAAGGTGACAAGGGGATCATCTAGATGTATATATACTATAGTATTCATTGAAAAGAAATAAGTGGATCACGTAAGGTGACAAGGGGATCATCTAGATGTACATATACTATAGTATTCATTGAAAAGAAATAAGGGGATCACTTATGATGACCAGCGGATCATATAGATGAACACATACTTTAGTTTTCATTAAACAGAAAGAAATAAGGAGATCAGATAAGACGACCAGGGGATCATCTATGTGTACATACTCTTTTTCATTCTGGAACAGATATGAGGGGATCGCGTAAAATGAGAAGGGAATCATGTAGATGTACATATTCTATTTTTTTTTATGGAACAGATACATTTAATAAAGGGATCACGTTAGATGACAAGGGTATCATCTTGATTTACATATACTATAGAATTCATTAAAAACAGAAATAAGGAGGTCACATAAGATGACCAGCGGTGCATCTAAATAAACACATACTTTAGTTTTCATTAAAGAGAAAGAAATAAGGGGATCAGGTAAGACGACCAGAAGATCATATAGATGTACATACTTCCTTTTTCATTATGTAACATATATGAGGGGACGCGTAAAATTTACAAGGGATCATGTAAGATTGTACATATACTTAGTTTTCATTGGGAACAGAAATTTAGGGGATCACAAACATTACAAGGATTATCTAGCATTTGAACACTTTTGAACACTTTTTTTCATTATGGAACAAAATATAAAGAGATCACATTAAAATGACCAGGCGGATTATCTAGATGGAAATATACAGTTAACTATAGTTTTCATGAACAGAAATAATGAAATCACTTAGATTACCTTAGAATTATCTAGATATACATAAACTTCTTTTTCATTAATGGAACATTATGTTAGGGGATCACGTAAAAATACCAGGGTATGTCTAGATGTGCATATACATAGTATTCATTGTACAGAAATTTAAGGGGATCACTAAAAATGACCAGGGGTTCATTTAGATGTACATATACTATCGTTTTCATTGAACAGAAATAAGGGATCACGTTAGATTACATGGATATCATGTAGATGTACATTTTCTTTTTCATTTGGAACAGATATGATGGGATCACGTAAAATGACCAGGGATCATCTAGAGTTGATGTACAAATACTATAGTTTTCATTGAACAGAAATATAGGAATCACGTAAGAATACAAGGGGATCATGTAGATGTTCATTATACTCTTTTATATTAAGGAACATATATGAGGGGCATCACGTTTAAAATGATGAAGAGGATCATCTAAATGTACATATAAGTACTATAGTTTTCATTGAGCAGAAATAAGTGGATCACGTAAGATTATCGCGACGTTCCAGCTTTACTGTGGAGGGCGACCTCAGGTACCCTTCCGTGCATTATTTCAGGCACGAACGGGCACCTGATAAGAACCACCGACGTTCCGTAAGCAAGCTGGATAGCTTTCATGACATGAAAGAATCCAAAAAGTCCCTGTCGGGATTCGAACCCAAAGCAGTGAGGGCAAGAGTTTGAAGTCAAACGGACCTTAACCACTTGTCCACGGACGCAAATAGTTATCTATACATCTAGATGATCACCTGGTTATCTTACGTGATCCCCTTACTTCTGTTCAATGAAAAGCTATAGTATAATTATGCACATCAAGATGATAACCTGATCCTTTTACGCGATGCCCTCCATATCTGTTCATAATGAAAAAGAGTATGTACACATAGATGGCCGACTTACCTGATCTCCTTATTCTTTCTGTTCAGTGAAAACTATACTATGTGTTAATCTATATGATCCGCTGGGTCATCTTATGTGATCCCCTTATTTATGTTCAATGAATATTATGATTATATTGTACATCAAGATGTTTTTCCCTGCGTCAACTTACGTGATCATCCGATATCTGTCCAATAAAAACTATTAGTATATGTTTAATCTAGATGATCACTTGTCATATACGTGATCACCTTATATCTGTTCAATGAATACATATAGAATTGTACATCTAGATGATCCCCTGGTTCAGCTTCCATTTATCCCCAGTATATTTTTTCCAACATATTGAAAGAATACTATGTACAGGTAAATGACCCCCGTCATCTTTCCGTGATCCCTTTATTTCTATTCAATGGGTACTATAGTACATGTAAATATAGTCAGATCCCCTTGTCATCTTTTCGTGATCTCCATGTATCCGTTTAATAATTAGAAAGAGTATATGTACATCTTATGATGTCCCACTTGCCATATTACGTTGATCTCCTTTTATCTGTTCATGAATACTATAAATGTGTACATCTAAATGATCCCCTGGTCCGATTACATGGTACTCACATATCTGTTCCATAATAAGAAACAAATAAATGTACATGTAGATGATCCCTGCTCATCTCACGTGATCCCTTTATTTCATGGTTCAATGAAAATATAGTATATGTACATATAGGACGGATTCCCTTTGTCATCTTACGTGATCTCCTTAGATCTGTTCAATGAATACTATAGTATATGTAAATTTCTGAATGATCCCCTGGTCAAGCTTACATTTATCCCGCATTTATTGCTCCTAAAATAATGAAAGCATATCAGTACATCTAAATGACCCCCTGGTCATCTAACGTGATCCCTTTATTTTCTGTTCAATGGATACTTTAGTAAATGTAAATATAGTTGATCACCTTGTCATCTTTCGTGATCTCCATATATCCGTTCCATAAATTAGAAAGAGTATATGTAACATTTGATGATCCTCTGGTCATCTTATGTGATTCCCTTTTATCTGTTTCAAATGAATGTTTAATAGAATATGCACATCTAAGATGACCCCCTTGTCATCTTACGAGATCCCCTGATATATGTTCAATGAATCTTATAGGGAATGCACATCTATACGATCCCCTGGTCATCTTACGTGATCCCCTCATATCTGTTCAATGAATATTATACTGTATGCACATCTAGACGATCCCCTGGTCATCTTACGTGATCCCCTTAATTATTTATGTTCAATAAAACTATTAGCATATGTAAAAATTAGATGATCCCTGGTCATCATACGTTTTCCCCTTATATCCCTTTCATAATAAGAAAGTAGACATGTATTCTTAGACGATCCCCTTGTCATCTAACGTGATCGGTATCCCTTTATTTCTGTTCAATGAATATTATAGTATGTGCACATCTAGATGATCCCCTGGTCTGCTTACATAATACCCATATATCTGTTCCATAATAAGAAAGAATAAATGTACATGTAGATGATCCCCTGCTCATCTCACGTGATCCCTTTATTTCTGTTCAATGAATGCTATTAGTATATGTAATATAGACGATCCCCTTTGTCATCTTACGTGATCTCCTTAGATTTTTAATGAATACTATAGTATATGTAAATCTGAATGATCCCCTGGTCAGCTAAAATTATCTCCATTTATCTGCTCCAAAATATGAAAGCATATAAAGTACATCTAAATGACCCCTGGTCATCTAAACGTGATCCCTTTAGTTCTGTTCAATGGATACTATAGTAAATTTTGATATAGTTTAACCCGTTGTCATCTTTCCGTGATTTCTAATATATCCGTTCCATAATTAGAAAGAGTATATGTACATGTTGATGATCCCCTGGTCATCTTATGTGATCCTCCTTATATCTGTTCAATGATTTTTTTTACAGTATATGCACATCTAGATGATTCCCTTGTCATCTTACAAGAAACCCTTATTTCTATTCAATGAAAATATAGCATATGTAAAATTAGATGATCCCCTGGTCATCTTACGTTATCCCCTTATATTCCTTCCGTAATAAGAAAGAGTTCATGTACATTTAGATGATTCCCCTTGACCAGCTTACATGATAACCATATATGTGTTCCATAATAAGAAAGAATAAATGTACATGTAGATGATCCCCTGCTCATTTTCGTTATCCTTTTTTTTTTCTGTTCAATGGATACTATAGTAAATGTAAATATAGTTGATCCCCTTGTCATCTTTCGTGATCTCCATATATCCTTTCCATAATTAGAAAGAGTACATACATGTAGATAATCCCCTGGTCATCTTACGTGATCCCCTGATATCTGTTCAATGAATCTTTTACTATATGCACATATAGACGATCCCCTGGTCATCTTACGTGATCCCCTTATTTCTGTCTGGTCGGCTAAAAATTATCCCCAATTTTATCTGCTCCAAAATATGAAAGCATATAATACATCTAAATGACCCCCTGGTTCATCTAATGTGATCCCTTTATTTTCTGTTCAATGGATACGTATACTATAGTAAATTTTGATAAAGTTGAACCCCGTTGTCATCTTTCGTGATCTCCATATATCCGTTCCATAATTAGAAAGAGGTATATGTACATGTAGATGATCCCTGGTCATCTTATGTGATCCCCTTATATCTGTTCAATTATTTTTACAGTATATGCACATCTAGATGATCCCCCTTGTCATCTTACAAGATCCCCTTATTTCATTCAATGAAACTATAGCATATTTAAAAATTAGATGATCCCCTGGTCATCTTACGTTATTCCCCTTATATTTTTTTTCCCCCCCCTCCATAATAAGAAAGAGTTCATGTACATTTAGATGATCCCCTTTGACCTTACATTGATAACCATAATTGTGTTCCATTAATTTAAGAAAAATAAATGTACATGAGATGATCCCCTGCCATTTTTCGTTGACCCCTTCTTTCTGTTTCAATGGGATTATTAAAATGTAAAAAAAATTGATCCCCTTTGTCATCTTTCGTGAACCCCCCATAATTCCCCTTCATTTGAAAGAGTAAATAATGTAGATAATCCCCTGGTCGTCATCTTACGTTGTCCCCTGAATCTGTTCAATGAAATCTTAATACTATATGAACATTTGGACGATCCCCTGGTTCATCTTAACGTGATCCCCTTTTAATTATTTCTTTTTCAAAAAACTTATAGCATATGTATTTTAAATTAAATGAAGCCCTGGTCATCTTACATGATCCCACTTAATCTGTTCAAGCAAAACATAGTATAGTTACATATAAGATGCCCCACTGGTCATTCTACGTGATCCCCTTATATCTGTTCAATGAAAAGTACGGTATATGTACATTAAGATGATTTCCTGGTCAACTTACGTGATCACCTGATATCTGTTCAATTGAAAACTATAGTTTATGCTAAATCTAGATGACCCACTTGTTATATTACGTTATCTCCTTATATCTGTTTCAATGAATACTAAAGTATGTGTACATATAGATGATCCCCTTGGTCAGCTTATGCATGATACCCATATATCTGTTCCGTAATAAGAAAGAATAAAATTTGACATGTAGATGATACCTTGTCATCTAACGTGGATCGGTATCCCTTTAATTTCTGTTCAATGAATATTATTAGTATGTGCAACATCTAGATGATCCCCTGTTGCTTACATGATACCTATATATCTGTTCCATAATAAGAAAAGAATAAATGTACATGTAGCATGATCCCCTGCTCATCTCACGTGATCACTTTATTTCTGTTCAATGAATGCTATAGTATATGTACATATAGACGATCCCTTGTCATTTTTTACGTGAATCCCTTTATTTCTATTCAATGGATACTATAGTAAATGTAAATATGGTTGATCCCCTTGTCATCTTTCGTGATCTCCATATATCCGTTCCATAATTAGAAAGAGTATATGTACATTGTAGATGATCCCCTGTCATCTTATGTGATCCCCTTATATATCTGCTCAATGAATACTATAGTATATGTACATCTAAATGATCCCCTGGTCATCTTACGTGATTCCCTGATATCTGTTCAATTGAATCTTATACTGTATGCACATCTAGACATCCCCTGGTCATCTTACGTGATCTCCTTATTTCTGATCAATAAAAACTATATAGCATATGTAAAATAAGATATCCCCCTGGTCATCTTACGTTATCCCCTTGTATCCCTTCCATAATAAGAAAGAGGACGTGTATATCTAGATGATCGCCTGGTCACCTACGTGATTCAATGATATCAGTTAAATGAAAATTATTTTATGTGTACAAGTAGATGAATCCCTGGTCATCAAGTACGTGACCCCGCTGATATCTGTTCAATGAAAAAGTATAGTATATGTACATGGTCATCTTACGTGATTGCGTTGTATCTGTTCAATGAAAACTATATAGTATAAACTTGGTCCTCTTATTTAATGTTGATTCCTAATATATTTTTCATATGAACAAAACTATACATTGTATGTATATTCAGATGATCCTTTAGTCATCTAACTTGATATCATCACAAAGGTTCATATGCTGATTAAATCATTTGGCATATGAATGAAAGCACCATTATTGCACGACTTAACACTTTAAAGCCTTTTTCCATTTTTATAAGACATTCGTGTATATTTATTAGGGGGATTAATCATATGCACTTACATACAGTAACACTGATCATTTCCACAGATTTATAGTCTATTTTAATCATGATGATAACGCTTTATAAGAAATTCGTGCTTTATTTATAGGCGGGGCTAAATATGCAAAGTGTACGCTTACTCGATCCCTTTTTCCGTTTACCCAAAATAGACCGGGAATTACCGATAGGAGACTGGCGAATAGTACATCCCCCTATCGCTCTTCAATAAGGAGGAGAGCGCAAAATTTCGAAAATGAAAAGATGAACAGGTCTCGGCCAAGGTTTGCGTAAGTTTTGTTTTAATTTAAACTTAATTTATTTGCTCACAAAATTAAGATTAAAGAAGACATGACCCAATTTGGAGTACTGACTAAGTCACTTGTCAAAGAAGCGACATCGATGTATTGTTGACCGTTTGAAAAAAACTTTCCGAGTTAAGGGGATTCCGCTTTGTCAGCCATGTTTGTTTCACCAAGTCTGTCCAAAGTGAAAGTAGGCCAATATTCATATAACAAAAAAGATTACAATGTAAAATGATGCACCATTTCAAAGTGCACTTCCAGGTCTTTGTTTTAAAGACTAAAAAACAGAAATAAAAATGATAACAATAAGAATATTTACCTTGAATGTGCAACATTTCCGAAGACCAAGTACAATCTGTTGTCAAGTTTTATACACATTTCATGAATGGCAGAATCCAATTTAGTGTCTGTTTTAGTGCAGACAACTGATATTTTTACACAGACACTTGGGGTTTGGAGCTCAAAACGCCTTTTAAATCCAAATAAAATGCATATTTGTCAATCCCAGCACATGTACTGATCACATATATCCAAAAAACTTAATATAAGCGGTTTTGAAAAAATTTCATATTTCAGCATCTATAATAATACACAAGATAAAAATGTTCGCCGGAAAAAATCCGCACCCCTACCGTCATAATCACCATGTATTTTATTCCATTTCCAATATTTTCACATAATCCTTTGGTCCATCGACACAGAAGATATAATTCTTCACGATGATGGTCAATTTTTAACTTCAACGGTAATATAAACAACGCAACAGCCGAAATAAACATCAATATTATATATATTATATATTCGAACACACTGACGGTGCATGGGCAATTATTTCGTTGAAAAAATATTCCGTTAGAAACTTCTGGACTCATTTAAACGCTTGCATCAGATTTCGCGCACTGTATGGCGGCCATTTGTATATCGGCTGTACAAGGAATTTAATTAAATGAGAGGATTTAATCATGACTTTTCGGATGTGACAGTTCAATTATTTTGTTATAAGGTATTTATTTTTTAGTTTTGTTCATAAATAGGTCAAAATTAATGTGAATACACGCTGTTTTAATTGTTTAAATTCATTAGATCTAAATCGATGTCTAATGTCAATTTTTTGCTACACGATTTTGCAAAGATCTGTTAAGACCTAACGTAACATGGAAAGTGAAAAATGTAAAATATCAGATTAATGAATGATAAATATGAAATAGGTTACGTATAGGTCTTATAATTAGGACTAGGTCTTTTTAGATAAAGTCGACACTTAAATTTTTAGATAAAATTTAAAAAAGGACTGGAAAATCAGCATCAATAATTTATTTTTATATCTGATATAGTTTATCTATTTTTTGTAAATATTTAATTTTAAACAATTTTTCAAAAATCTTTCCCAAGTCAGTGGCCTGTGGTCAATACATTTCTAACTACCTTATTGTAATTTAGTAAAAAGAACGTTTTGAAACAGTTTTTGCTTACAAAAAGTTTAGGTTATTTGAAAAACATTAAAATGTTTACCAAATTATAACAAATTATCACATTCTGTCCTGCTCATATATTTATAGATGATCATGTGCTTGTTTGTTGAAAAACAAGGTTACAAAGCTTTAACAATTATACTTATCAAGTGTCAGGGTTATCTATGCATCAGAGTTATCTGTACAACCAGTACTCAACAATTGTTTTCGTACAACAACATAGAGATTCTTATCACTATATTGACTTTCAGGTATTTTAAAAGTATATTAGTATGAAGAATACATTGGATAACCAACTGTTTTTTTCGGTTACACGACTTACCGGAATCGGCCGAATTACCGGAATCGACCGGAATCGGCGGTGAATTACCGGAATCGACCTGTAACTTTGTAATAATTAAACTTTTTAAGTTTTTTCTTGCAATTTTATAAAATATAAACAATATCAATGATTTATGAAAAGATTTTTATAAATAAAATAGCTTTTGATTAATTTAACAAGAGATCTAATATCGGCGAGCTACTGCCAAACTGCCCGTGACCGGAATCGGCCTGTTATTTCGTTGTTTATGCAACTTTTAATGTTCCTTTTGCATGTTTTTATAAAACCTAAATATTATCATTAATCTTCCTAGAGATTGTGAAAAAAATCGCTTTTAAATAATAATAATAAACAAATATTGATGATCAGCGAAAACGGGCAAACTGCCGGAATCGGCAAAGGATTACCGAAATCGGCCTGTAATTTGCTTATCTTTATACTTTAAACAAAATGTTTGCACCCTTGATTATAAATAAACAATAGCAATAATATGTAATCAGATTATTGTCAATAAAATCACTTTTTATTAATTAAACAAGATATTTAATATCGGCGAGTTACTGCCATACTGTCGGAATCGACGAAGGATTACCGGAATCGACGTATAATTTAGTCTATTGTACATTTTTAACGTTTCTGTTGCATTGTTAATATTCGTCTTATAAAATATAAATATTATGAATGATATTTAAAAGTTTCTTTCATTCTTTAATTTTGTAAATTTCAATTCGCCTTTGGTTAATAAAGCAAGAGATCGAAGATCGGCGAGTTACATATACTGTCATACAGCCGAAATAGCCGAATGATTACCGGAATCGGCCTTGTATTATTGTAATTTATGGACTTTGCAAGAAAAAAATGAAAACAATATCATTGATATCTAAAAAGATTTCTGAACATGAAGAATCCTTATTAAATAATAAGCTAGAGATCTAAGGTCGGCGAATTACTGCCATATGGCATATATGCAGTGTCAGGGCTATCGGACAATTACCGGAATCGGTCTGTTTTTTCCCCCACCAATATTTCAACGTTTAAAAATAACCTTGAAATTATTTTATTAAATACAAACACAATATAAACGATTTTTATAATGTTTATTGAAATCGGTATTAAATAAGAAGCAAAAGATTTATGAAAAATCGCTGTTATATAATAATAAAAAGATTAATATTGAAAGATCGGCAAAAAATGGGAAAACCTGTCGGAATAGGCGATGGAATTACCGGAATCGACCTGTAATTTGGTTATTTGTGAACTTTTTAAATATTTCTTTTTGCATGTTTTTATAAGATATAAACATTTTCACGATATTCATTTTTGTAAGTAAATTTGCTTTTAATTAATAAAACAAGAGACCTAAGATCGGCAAATTACTGTCATACTGCCGATATAGGGGAAGGATGGGCGGGATCAGCCTGTATACTATAGTTATTTTTATTATTTTATTAAATGCAAATAATATCATTGATATAAAAAGATTTTTTATGAAATAAAGGTCACTTCTTATTATAAACTAGATGTCTAAGATAGAATAATTACTATCACAGTGCCTGAATTAACAGGTAAATACCGGAATTAGTCTGTTATTTTGTTATATTTCAGCGTTTTAAAAATATCTTGCCATATTTTATTAAATACAAACAATTCAAATGATATTTAATAATATTTATTGTAATCGCTATTACATAATAAACAAGGTGATCTATGATTTCTTCCATACTACCGAATCGACAAGCGATTACCGGAATCGGCTTCACTTCGTCTAGGAATACTGGAATCGGTTCTAATTTTGTTATGAATGTGAACTCAATATTATTATTATCATTTATTTTTGCATGGTTTTACAAACATTATCATTGATCTTTTATGGAATAATGCAATATCGTCTTTACATTATATTTTTCAGGACATTGCTAACAGAGGATTGTTTGAAATGACGGATAACAATAGGTCAGTTTTGTCTTTCTTTATGTTTGCAAAACTCAATTTTTGATTTCATAAAGTAGTCGATTTATAGTTACATGCAATAATATTTACATGAAATCAATGTTTTACCAGGCAGTTACTTGACAGTTCATGGTCATTCTGGAGTATCAAATCAATTGTCGTCATTTGCGTTATTGGTGCACCATAAAAATATTACAAAGATTGCGAATAAGTCAATCGTTGAAACATAGATTATTTAGTCTTAAATAGTAAACAAATCATCTTTACCCGTAAAGTATAAAAAAGTGAGATATGGATGTTAACTATATACGCACAGATGATACTGTCACTTTATTGGAAGTAAACGAGCTGTATATTGGGAGCTGTGTATTGGGAAGTGTGATATACTACAAAACAGTTGGGTGCCAATATAAGGTATGCTGATATATTTCATAGTGGGAGGGTCTGTCTGTTAGAGAAAGCGTGTTGTTTCGGGGAATGATTACCGGAATCGGCCTGTAATTTTGTTATTTATGAACTTTTAAAAAAAATCTTGCATCTTTTATAAAATATAAACAATGTTAATGACATGTAAAAATATTTTTTATAAATAAAAATCGCTTACGATTAATTAAGCAACATACTTAAGATCAGCTAGTTACTGTCATACTGCCGGAATCGAGGAATGATTACCGGAATCGGCCTGTAATTTTGTTATTCATGAACTTTTAAACTTTTATAAAATATAGACAATTAATGACATGTAATAAGATTTTTTTATAAAAAACACATTTGATTCATTAAAAACAAGAGATTTAATTATGATCAGCAAGTTACTGTCATCTGGGACATACTATATATCGTATGTCCCAGCTGTCATACTGCTGGAATCGGGGAATTATTACCGGAATCGGCCAGTAATTTTATTTATGAACTTTTTAAGAATTATTAAATACAAACAATATGAATGACATGTACAAAGATTTTTATAAACAAAATCACGCTTTATTAATTAAACTAGATCAGCAAGTTACTGAACTTACTGTCATACTGTTCGGAAGGATTGTTATTCGGGTAGTTTGGCAGTAGCTCGCCGATATTAGATCTCTTGTTAAATTAATCAAAAGCGATTTTATTTACATTTTTTTTACATTTCATTGATATTGTATAAAGATGCAAGAACCTTTTTTTTTTAATCTTCATTAATAACCAAATTATATTTCGGTAATCCTTCGCCGATTCCGACAGTATGGCAATAACTCGCCGATATTAAATATCTTGTTTAATTAATCATTTATCAATGAGATTTTATTTACAAAAATCTGATCACATATCATTGATATTGTTTATATTTAATCAAAGATGAAAAAATATATATACATCACATTAAAAAATATTGTGTGTTTATTTGGGATGTTCGCAGAAAATGTCATTATTAATTCAGTGTCATAAGCCAGAGACATAGATGACTACATGTATATATCATAGTCCTTAACTTTAAAGGATCTTCTTCCATTTTTTATTAATAATTAAATGGGTCAAACGGTTAGAAATTATGCTAAACTTTGAAAAGAATCTTTAGATCTATACAGGGTGTTTATATTGTTGTTTTGTTTTTACATTGACTAAATCTTAAGTCTTTAAAAATTATGAAGTTCAATAAATCCTATGACTTAATTCATCTACAGCTTGCTGAACAACAGGCATTCTCTAATAGATAGTCTCTCCCACTATGAAATATATCAGCATACCTTATATTGGCACCCCACTGTTTTGTAGTATATCACACTTCCCAATACACAGCTCCCAATATACAGCTCGTTTACTTCCAATAAAGTGACAGTATCATCTGTGCGTATATAGTTAACATCCATATCTCACTTTTTTATACTTTACGGGTAAAGATGATTTGTTTACTATTTAAGACTAAATAATCTATGTTTCAACGATTGACTTATTCGCAATCTTTGTAATATTTTTATGGTGCACCAATAACGCAAATGACGACAATTGATTTGATACTCCAGAATGACCATGAACTGTCAAGTAACTGCCTGGTAAAACATTGATTTCATGTAAATATTATTGCATGTAACTATAAATCGACTACTTTATGAAATCAAAAATTGAGTTTTGCAAACATAAAGAAAGACAAAACTGACCTATTGTTATCCGTCATTTCAAACAATCCTCTGTTAGCAATGTCCTGAAAAATATAATGTAAAGACGATATTGCATTATTCCATAAAAGATCAATGATAATGTTTGTAAAACCATGCAAAAATAAATGATAATAATAATATTGAGTTCACATTCATAACAAAATTAGAACCGATTCCAGTAATCCTAGACGAAGTGAAGCCGATTCCGGTAATCGCTCGTCGATTTCGGTAGTATGGAAGAAATCACCTTGTTTATTATGTAATAGCAATTGCAATAAATATTTTCAAATATCATTTGAATTGTTTGTATGGCAAGATATTTTTAAAACGCTGAAATATAACAAAAAAAAAAAACAGACTAATTCCGGTATTTACCTGTTAATTCAGGCACTGTGATAGTAATTAGTCTATCTTAGATATCTAGTTTATAGTAAAAAATGATCTTTATTTCTCAAAAAAATCTTCGTATATCAATGATATTATTTGCATTCAATAAAATAACATAAAAATAACTATATTACAGGCTGATTCCGCCCATCCTTCCCCTATATCGGCAGAATGACAGAGTAATTCGCTGATCTTAAGTCTCTTGTTTTATTAATCAAAAGCGAATTTATTTAAAAAAATGAATATCGTTGAAAATGTTTATATCTTATAAAAACATGCAAAAGAAATATTCAAAAAAAAATCACAAATAACCAAATTACAGGTCGATTCCGGTAATCTATCGCCTATTCCGACAGGTTTCCCGTTTTTGCCGATCTTCAATATTAATCTTTTTATTATTTATAACAGCAATTTTTCATAAATCTTTTGCTTCTTATTTAATACCGATTTCAATAAACATTATAAAAAATCTTTTAAATTGTTTGTTTTTAATAAAATAAGTCAAGGTTATTTTTTAAACGTTGAAATATTGGTGGGGGAAAACAGACCGATTCCGGTAATTGTCCGATAGCCCTGGCACTGCATATAATTATGCGATATGGCAGTAATTCGCCGACCTTAGATCTCTAGCTTATTATTTAATAAGGATTCTTCATTTACAGAAATCTTTTTAGATATCTATTATATTGTTTGCAGTTTTTTCTTGCAAAGTCCATAAATTACAATATTACAGGCCGATTCCGGTAATCATTCGGCTATTTCGGCTGTATGACAGTATATGTAACTCGCCGATACTTCGATCTCTTGCTTTATTAACCCAAGGCGAATTGAAATTTACAAAATAAAAGAATGAAAGAAACTTTTAAATATCATTTATAATATTTATATTTTATAAGACGAATATTAACAATGCAACAGAAACGTTAAAAATGTACAATAGACTAAATTATACGTCGATTCCGGTAATCCTTCGCCGATTCCGACAGTATGGCAGTAACTCGCCGATATTAAATATCTTGTTTAATTAATAAAAAAGTGATTTTATTGACAATAATCTGATTACATATCATTGCTATTGTTTATTTAATATCAAGGGTGCAAACATTTTGTTTAAAGTATAAAGATAAGCAAATTACCAGGCCGATTTCGGTAATCCTTTGCCGATTCCGGCAGTTTGCCCGTTTTCGCTGATCATAAATATTTGTTTATTATTATTATTTAAAAGCGATTTTTTTCACAATCTCTAGGAAGATTAATGATAATATTTAGGTTTTATAAAAACATGCAAAAGGAACATTAAAAGTTGCATAAACAACGAAATAACAGGCCGATTCCGGTCACGGGCAGTTTGGCAGTAGCTCGCCGATATTAGATCTCTTGTTAAATTAATCAAAAGCGATTTTATGTATAAAAATCTTTTCATAAATCATTGATATTGTTTATATTTTATAAAATTGCAAGAAAAAACTTATAAAAGTTAAATTATTACAAAGTTACAGGTCGATTCCGGTAATTCACCACCGATTCCGGTCGATTCCGGTAATTCGGCCGATTCCGGTAAGTCGTGTAACCCGTTTTTTTTTACTATTGTACAAATTTTCATTTTCAACATTAGCATTTTTTAAAAGTTCACTATTTGGAGATTTGGTGTACCTTGTATAATACTTATGGTATAATACAACTGATTATGCAATCAAAATATAAAGGAAATCTCCCCAATTCACCTAAAACAGCATCATTAAGTCAGATGCTGTTAAAGGGATATCCTTTCGACGGCCATAGTGTAATAAAACGTACCGAAAAATTGACTTCTCAAATGCTGGGCGCTATAGTCATAAGAAGGCTATAACGTAATAAACCGGTATAAAATTTTAGCTTCCTGAAAGCCACTACTGTTTGTCGTAGGAAGGCCACCAAAATTTAGTTTTAACCCATTACTTCATGAGCATTTTCGTGAAAAATGGCTGTTTTCATTGAAAAGTCTCCCGTTACAAGTTCAAATTGCTATAATACTATAAAAACTGCTTCAACACAAATCAAACATGGCACAAATGTTGACTGGACCATTGCCCTTGCAACAACATGCTCAGGCTTAAATTTTCTGTTACCATGGCAACGAGGGGACATCTCAAAATTGCCAAAAATCACTATTTTGCGTTGATTTTTTCCATCAAAATTGATTTCAAAGTGCTGCAACTTCTCCATGGATTGAGATAGAGTCAAATGCTTTTCAGCGTTGGTTACACGTTACCTTATGATCAATCTGGGGTCATTTACAGCCTCTCACAAGTCCAAAATTTTATTGGCGATGAGGGGGACTCCACCCCCCTTCAAACCCCCCAAACAGAAGGGGGCACATCCCCCTTCTGGCAACCTCCTGATGTATTTTTTGGATGGGGGGCCGCGCCGAAAAAGGGGTCACTTTTTTAACAACATTTCTCAAACAAAAACAAGTGTTTGGGGCCTAAATAAGGCATTTTTTCATCATTTGAGACAACAAAAGGGGGGGGGGGGTGAAAAAGGCGTTAAAAGGCGTGTATATGACGTAATGGGTTAAATGACTAAATTCTTGAAGTTTACCTTTCATTTATTTCATTCTGTTAAATGTTGTTCAAATAAAAACACCAAATATGTTAATTGTATAGTGCCCTTTATTGACAGATATAGTAAATGTTTAGATATACAGTACACTTTTTAATTAATGTGGTAATCAAATCGATATCCAAATTAATTGAAGAAAATCTTCTAAATGGTGTAGTATTTTAAAATGCATTTATTGATACATCAAACGGAGTTTCTGTATTTGAAACAAAAATGAGTTGAACTTACAAAATTCACGTTGAAAAGCATAGTATCAATCACCCTTCCTGAGAAAGATTGATTTCAATAATTACGTTTTAAAACGTTGTGGACGTTTTACTCTACATGGTATTCTGATGGGCTATATAGGTAAATAAAGTAAAATTTACCGTTTTAAAACGTTCAGAACTTGTTTTAAAAAACAAGGATTGTGAGTCTGTTTATTGCAGTTGAACCTAATATTAACAGTGTTATAAGGTATGGCTTTGTTGTTTATCGTATGCAGTTGAACAGCCATAGCGTAATATTTCGATTTTCATAAACACATTAAATAAAACAGAATGTACGAAAACGAGGTTTTTACTGGGTTGCATGAAACAAAATTCAAGTTTTACGCTACGGTTTCTAGAAAGGTATATTTTTGATACGTTTAACTACGCTATGGACGTCTGTAGAAATATAAGACTGGCTTTCAGAAATGTAAACATTCAATACGTTTTCTTACGCTTTGGCAGTCCTACTGGTATAGCAGATGGCCGTCGAAAGGATATTTAAGCAAAATAATGACAAAAATATTAAAATCATTTTAATGATCTTATGTACTCAAATCACACTAAACTGACTTTTCTTGTAGTTTCAGCATGAATTTCTGTTTAAATTCTATATATTTTGGGTTTAAAGCGTAAATATATCTATATATGTTGAACAAAATTTAGACGCCAATAGAATCACCAAATAGTTTTAAAACAAGTCAGATGACTTGAACAAACGCTTGAAGTTACAATAACAGATATTGTGGATATTGTATGGTTGAAACAAGTCTAAGTCATTCATTTGACATGTTCTTAAACGTTTCCAGAGTTCATTTTGACAACTATTGTGAAATCCTAGCGCTCTAACCTGACCCACGTGGGTCAAGTTAGGAAACCACCATTTTATTCTTTATATGGAGAAAAGTTTTGTTTCTTTGACTGTCTAATATATTTATTTTAAGGGCTTTTACAGAATAATGAATGAAAAATTCAAAACTAAGAAATCAAAATTTTGCCTGAGTCTCCCTTTAAGTCATGGTTCAAACCGTTCTGCTGAAGAATGTGCATAGGGCATTTTAGGGGAAAATATAAGCATTTTAGGGGAAAATATACCTATTTTGGGCTAGGGGAAACAGACTTGATTCGGCTGTAAAAAACAGGGAAAAAAATCACTGATTATTGTTGTGCTTGTGGTAATTTAGTTCTTTCTATTTGGCTACTTTCTTGTTGGGTGGTGGTTCCAGTATTCCTCACTTGAATACTGTTGTATCACCCTTAGGATATGTGGCCTGCTTTTTAAATTTGTGTTTTGAAGTCTTATCTGTGATATCATTATGCAGGCTTCATAACCTCTAATCCCTTTTCAAAATTCCATTTTTGGCCGGGTTGCACTGGTGCAAACCCGGGTTATAGTATGGTGAATGTTGGGCGGCGGGCGGGCGGCGGGCGGGGAAAAACTTTCGTAACAGTTTTCTCAGCAACTACTTATCACAGCCTTTTGATATTTGGCATACAGCATTGACACATGGTCCCATACCGTGGGATTTGATTTCAGGTCTGTCGCTCATCCACTTCCTTTATCCACTTAGTTAAATTAGTTAGATTTTTTGACATTAATGGTCAATGGTAGGAAATTTTCGTAACAGTTTTCTCAGCAACTACTTATCACAGCCTCTTGATATTTGGCATACAGCATTGACACATGGTCCCATACTGTGGGATTTGATTTCAGGTCTCTCGCTCATCCACTTCCTGTTTATCCACTTAGTTAAATTAGTTAGATTTTTTGACATTAATGGTCAATGGTAGGAAATTTTCGTAACAGTTTTCTCAGCAACTACTTATCACAGCCTCTTGATATTTGGCATACAGCATTGACACATGGTCCCATACTGTGGGATTTGATTTCAGGTCTCTCGCTCATCCACTTCCTGTTTATCCACTTAGTTAAATTAGTTAGATTTTTCGACATTAATGGTCAATGGTAGGAAATTTTCGTAACAGTTTTCTCAGCAACTACTTATCACAGCCTCTTGATATTTGGCATACAGCATTGACACATGGTCCCATACTGTGGGATTCGATTTTAGGTGTGTAGCTAATCCACTTCCTGTTTATCCACTTAGTTAAATTAGTTAGATTTTTTGACATTAATGGTCAATGGTAGAAAATTTTCGTAACAGTTTTCTCAGCAACTACTTATCACAGTCTCTTGATATTTGGCATACAGCATTGACACATTGTCCCATACTGTGGGATTTGATTTCAGGTCTGTCGCTCATCCACTTCCTGTTTATCCACTTAGTTAAATTAGTTAGATTTTTTGACATTAATGGTCAATGGTAGGAAATTTTCGTAACAGTTTTCTCAGCAACTACTTATCACAGCCTCTTGATATTTGGCATACAGCATTGACACATGGTCCCATACTGTGGGATTCGATTTTAGGTGTGTAGCTAATCCACTTCCTGTTTACCTACTGAATTAAATTTTCGACATTAATGGGTCAATTGAAAATTTTTTCCGTAACATCACAGCCTCATGATATTTTGTATACATATGCAACCCGGCCTTTTCTGTCTTTGACCCATTTTATTTAGTTCTGCCCATTGTTTTCTTGTTTAGGGCGCACGCATTTTTTTACTTGGGAACCATATGCCGCTTTTCATGGAATGCAGTCTGTGCGAAAGTCTGTCGGTCCTCGGTCCTGGCTGAATAAAAATCATGCGATCCAAGATAAATCTCCTTTCTGTCAGTCCTCATGTCCGAATAAAATTTCAAAAAGTTAAAAATATCAATGAACTGACTGATAACAAGTTCCCGGTGATGCAAAGAATTTATTAAAAAAGATATTGACCAACCTTAGATCTATTTTGTACATGTCAAATAAATACCAGTCAACTCTGTCTTCAAAAAGTTTCATCAACAAGGGTAAATTTTGCCGGAAATTACTAATTTTGTTTTACGATGCCTGTTGAAATAGCCGATAAGTAACAATCTTAAAATAATAAAAAGATATTTAATCTAATATAATCAAAATCAACAACAAGTAGAATTGTGAATGTTTCTGCAAGAAACAGACAAATAAATTTTCAATTGTCACATATTTTCCCGATTCAGCTTTTTATAATTAAAAAAATCGTTACCAAAAGAAAGCTATGTTTTGTTAAAATGTGTGTTATAACACTTAAATGTAGTTTAGGAATCAAAATTACATTAGTTGAGATGGAGGTATTTACCAGTATGTGTTTGTCACATGCAATGAATATTTTCTTAAGGGAGGGTGGTGTGTGGAGTGAATCTGGAAGAAAACAGCAGAATGATCTGATGATGTAGCACTTAAAACTCGCTTGAATGATTTCAGTCAGCCATATTCCCTAGCCACGAAGGATAACTCATGTTTCCCTGTCTAAAACTCTGCCAAATTATTCCCCTTTTAAATGACCTCAAAGAAGGGACCTTTTCTAAAGACTTTGTATTTATTAATTCGATTTTTTGTCAAGAAACTGAGATTTTTTTCAATAACCATATATATTTTATTTTCTATCTATATAATAAAATAATTATGGTTGCTATGGTAAACATATGAGTTTTGATGGTAAACAAAGGAATTTTCCTGACCGAAAGTAATCTAACACACATAGTTTATGTGTGTTGTTTTAATTTATTTGACTGATATATTAGTTATAAAAGCCATGTACACTAAGTGTAGCAGCATCCGGACACATGACTTTTCGTAGGAACCACGTTGAAAACGTGAAGGGTAACTGAACGAGACATGGCAGGCTCTCTTTAGGGATTCTTCTCTATTTTAAACTGCCTAGTCTAACTCATGTTGATTAAGAGGCGGTATGACTAAATACCGAATATGAATTCATATTCGCGAATATGAACGGGAGTACCGAATATGAATATTATTTTCTAAAATCAGCTCTTATGGGATTACTTACGTCAACAGAGACTATTAATTACTTGTATCATTATGTATTTTAATGAAAGAAAATAAATTCTGATCTTTTGGTTGTAAATTAATGACTGTGACCAAAAAGTTACCTGAATATGAAAGAGAATTACGAACATGAACCTTACTATTTAAACAGTACATGAAAGAGCTCACAAGAGTATAGAAATAGATGTTTCAAACTATAACTTGAAATGAAACCTTGTTTTAACATAGGTGACAGTTTAAATTTGCTAAGTAATTTAGTTACTGTGACTCGCTATACAGTACTGTAAAGATTTAATTCATATTCGTGACAGAATAAGAACGAGGATACCGAACATCAATATTAAATAGATATAAATGAACTTTGTCTGAAATAGTTTCGTAAACAAAGACTTATATTATATCGTTCGTGCCTGAAATAATGCACGGAAGGGCACCTGAGGTCTTCCTCCACCAGTAAAGCTGGAACGTCGCGATATGACCTATACTGTGTCGATGTGACGTAAAACCCAAAACAAACAAACAAACAAAACTTATATTATATACTAGCATCATGTCATTGAATGAAATTAAATGAATTTAATGCATTGGTTGCCAATTATTGTGACCAGAAAGATACCAGAATGACAAGAATACCAAATATGAACATTAATTTGATACTGTATACATGCATATAAAAACAACGCTCATAAAATATACTAATTATGCTTTAATTTTTCAAGTAACAAATATTCACTATGCCCTATGCCAAAATTATTCGGTATTCTCTTCATTTTCGCGAATATGTATTCATATTCGGTATTTAGTCATACCCATTAAGAGGGGATATGAGTCAGACATTCAAAATTGTTAAAAGCTTAGATGACTGTACTTTTGAATTTTTTTTTAGTTATTTTCGGCATCAACAAGAGGTCATTATTTAAAACATGAAATTTTTGCCTTGTCACAGACTTCGGCACATTTGCCATACCAATAATGCAGGATTTCCGCTGTCGCTCGCCAATGGTGCCAAATGTGACTATATATCAATTTACCAGTATGTATCTTTTGATCCAGTTATTTTATGTAATTCCTTTCGAAAATTATATATGCTATGTTTTTTAAAAAAAATTACATTTATACATACATATGCACATGTTTTATTGTAATACTTATTGTAATATTATCACGTTCCTTTTACGCGCCAAATGTAACGTCTATTAACGTAGACGTTTGTTTTGTACGTTTACGTCATTTTTATATATGTATCAACTGAGGAAGCTTAATAAAGCGAAACATGTTTTGATACTTAATTTGTGTTGGTTTTGATCCAATTATCCTATCTACTATCTTCATCATAAACCATGGTATCTAATAAAGATCCACAAAAAGAAATGATGTCGGAACTGAAACGTAAAATCGAAAAACTAGCGGAAAAACAGATGAAAAGCAGTATGCATGCTCATTTCCTTCAAAATTGCATTGACATGGAATGTATTCCCAAAGGATTACAACTGAATCTTAAAGTCTACGTTGGCGATGACTTCACAGAATTACAACAATCCATAGACAATCTACTAAACAGAACAGCTTTAGAAATATGCGAACGAGTAAAGACCGCTCACCAGCAGAAATGTATTACAATTGGTTGTGAGATGGAAAAATTACGTAATGATCTTCTACACAAACAAGATGTAAATATTTTTGACTTTGACACCGAATTATTCGAGAGAACAGAAACAAAAAAGAACAAAATCGTGGAGAAGCAAAATAAAAAATTGAACAATCTTCAGGAAAAGAAAAAAACATCACAAGATACGATTTGTACCAAGGAAACTGTACTTGAAAACAAAATTGATAAAAAGAACAACAATATGAGTAAAAAGAAGCAAAAAGCTGTCAAAAACAACAAGAGACAAGACAAGAAAAAAGAAAATCGTCGAATCTCCGAAGCTGACATCAACAATGAAAATCCAAAAATCTCTTCATCCCCGGGCACAAAGAACCACACATATGCGGAAGCCGTAAAAATGGGGAAAACAACATCGACATTAGCAACAACATCAACAACAACGATGCACAAAACCCTATTGAATCTTCTATCAACTATTCAAACACTCCTGGAGAAAAACACTATACAAAACGAAACAGACGATTTATTAGAACAACAGACAAGAATAAATGGAAACGAGAAAAGAAAAGAATTCGGAAAATCAAACGAGGGAAAGAAACGGTATTAAATCTTTCTTCTAGAAAATTAACACAAACTGATTACATTCTGTTAGGTAAAGGATTGAAATTTTGCCCAAAACCCAAATCACATGATAAAATTAAACTTGCTGAAGAAACTTATAATTTTGCAAGACGGCTTAGACTAAAAGAATACTTTTATGAAAATAATGATAAAAGTGAACATAAGGAATTCAAACAAATGCCATTCTTTAATAAACGTAAGTCTACATTTATTCCCCCTAACGGCTGTGATACTTATTTAGACTTTTATATAGAAGCTATTACACAAGAAATTCTTAAAAGTAATGACAAGAAACTATACCGCACAAATATTTCTAAAGAAGAATTGAACTCACTACGTTCACTTTGCAAAGATGAATCTATCATTATTAAAAAAGCAGATAAATCAAATATGATAGTTATAATGAACAAAATTGACTAGATTCATGAAGTGGAACGCCAATTGAATAATAATAAATATTACTCAAAATTAGACAATAACCCGTCTCAGGAAATAAAACTTAATATTCAAAACTGTATAAACGAGATATCGGAAATAAACAGTAACATAACTAGCGAATTTGACATTTTTCCAGACTTCATAAGAACGCCCCAATTTTATATCTTGCCCAAAATTCATAAAGATTATAATGAAAGTCTACCCATAGGATATCCAGGCAGACCAATTGTTTCTGCATGCAATAGTTTTACAGAAAATATTTCAAAATACCTTGACTTTATATTACAACCATATATGAAATCATTACCGTCGTATGTTAGAGATACCTCTGATTTTTTGCGAAAATTAAAATCTTTACCAAAACTTTCAAAAGATTCAGTACTTGTTACTTTGGATGTAACTTCACTGTATACAAATATCCCACATGAAGATGGGATAGCTGCTTGTAAATACTTTCTTGATAATGAAAAATGTGGTAGTAAATTATCAACGGAGGAAATAATTATGCACTCTTCTTAAATTGACACTTAAAAGTAATCATTTTCAATTTAATAATGAAAATTGTTTACAAATTTTAGGTACCGCTATGGGTAGTTCTATGGCCCCTACATACGCATCGCTATTCATGGGTAAATTAGAATCTGATTTTTTAAACAGTTATGACCTTAAACCTACGACTTGGCTTCGCTTTCTAGATGATATATTTATGATATGGGATCATTCTATAAGTGCCTTACATGATTTCATAAACAAATTAAATACATGTCACCCAACAATTAAATTTACATATAATATATCGAAAGAAAATGTGTCTTTTCTTGATGTTAAGATTCTTAAAAATGAAAATTGTACTTTATCAACGGAAATTCATATAAAACCTACAGATGTCCATCAATATCTGGAGTATAACTCATGCCACCCTAATAAATGTAAAGAGGGTATACCATACAGCCAAGCTAAACATTACAGACGTATCATTTCAGACAATGATAAATTTCATGAATGTCTAATAAATTTAGAATCTTTTTTCAAGATCAGAAATTATCCTGATAGCAAGCTGAAATCTGCTTTTGCAAAAGTAAAATATTCAACCCAAGAAGAAGCTCTGGAAAATAACCAAAATATAACAGAGCAGCAAAAAATCATACCATTTGTTATCCCATATAATCCGTCTCTTCCCCATCTTGGTCTTATAATAAATAAATACTGGGATCTTTTAATGTTGTCAGAAAATGACAGTGTTAAAAATTTACATAATCATAAACCAATCTTAGCATACAGCCGTCCCAAAAATCTTCAAGATTCCCATAGCCCATTCAACTCTAAATAAACGGATTATGAACGGTAAAACTAATAAGTGTAATAGAAAAAGATGTACTCACTGTAAAAATATTGAAGAAAACAGTAAATTCACAAGTACAAATACTGGAGAAACATTCGAAATGCATTTTGATGGAAATTGTACTTCTAGTGACGTGATTTATTTAATTACTTGTAAAAAATGTAAAATACAGTATGTCGGCCAAACCCATCAACAGGTATCAAAAAGAATGAACAGCCATAAATTTGATATAAGAAGTAATAATCATCCCAATTTTTCTTCTAATGTTGCAATTCATTTCAATTCCATATCACTCACTTGATGACTTTTCCTTTATGCCGATTGATAAACTTCATGATAATATGGGGAGACTTTTGAAAGAGTCATACTGGATACATAAGTTAGAAACATTTTACTCGAAGGGTTTGAATGCAAAAGTGCTTTACAAATTTTTAAATCATTTTTCAAGTAGATCTAAATATACTTGCAACTTTTTACAAACTCGTCAATATTTTTTTTAGTACATATAGGCATAAAATTTAGTAGTCATTCACTGTATCTAAAAATGTTATTAATTTATTTAAATCTATACAAATACATTATTTATGTCGATGATATAAGTATTTAATTACCTCCCTTTATTCACGCATAATTTTGATTGTTACATTTATATACTACATTATTCGTAATGTATTCATATGAATTTTCATTATTTCATATAACATAAATTGATTTTGAGCATAATACCATATTTTGAATAGATAATAGATAGATCATTTTCATTTTATTTGATAGCTTTATAAAATATACTGATTGATAAATATGTTTCTAAATTATTATCTCCCCTTTTTTACAATTTTCAACATGTGATTAAAGCACATTTTTTTCGAATTCTAAACTTTCACATAAGTAGCTGTTGTTTTCATACTTGTTGTAATTATTTACTAGCCTAGTTTCTCTATGAAAATATATGTATCTTTTGATCCAGTTATTTTATGTAATTCCTTTCGAAAATTATATATGCTATGTTTTTTAAAAAAAATTACATTTATACATACATATGCACATGTTTTATTGTAATACTTATTGTAATATTATCACGTTCCTTTTACGCGCCAAATGTAACGTCTATTAACGTAGACGTTTGTTTTGTACGTTTACGTCATTTTTAGCTTGACTATTCGAAGAATATGAGACCTATTGTAGTCGCCCCGGCGTCGGCGTCGGCGTCGGCGTCAGCGTCCGCGTCGGCGTCTGCGTTGGTTAAAGTTTTTTGTAAAGTCAAATATCTCAATTATTACTTGAGATATTCAATTGAAACTTACAATACTTATTTATAGTAACAAGGTACATCAGATTGACAAGTTGGATAACTCTGCCTACAATATTGACAGAATTATGCCCCTTTTTAACTTAGAAATTTTGGTTAAAGTTTTTTGTAAAGTCAAATATCTCAATTATTGCTTGAGATATTCAATTGAAACTTACAATACTTATTTATAGTAACAAGGTGCATCAGATTGACAAGTCGGATAACTCTGCCTACAATATTAACAGAATTATGCCCCTTTGGAACTTAGAAATTTTGGTTAAAGTTTTTTTGTAAAGTCAAATATCTCAATTATTGCTTGAGATATTCAATTGAAATTTAAAATACTTTTTTATAGTAACAAATTTAAAATACTTTTTTATAGTAACAATGTACATCAGTTTGCAAAATTGCATAACTCTGCCTGCAATATTTGCAGAATTATTCGCCCCTTTGAAACTTAGAAATTTTGGTTAAAGATTAAAGGTCTTCAAAGATATTTACAGGAAACTTTACACATGCACTTAGAGTCATAATTTGAGGGTCATAATTGTATGTCACTGATCAAGTTCCATAACTCTAGTCTCATTTAGGCTGATTCATATCCCCTTTTCTACTTAGTCTCTTGGTTAATGTTTACATGCAAGTTTTACATATCTCAATAACTATTAAAGATATTTATTAAAAACTTCACATATGCATTTAGGGTCATAATTGTAGGTCACTGACAAAAATCCATAATTCTATCTTGCATTTAGGCTGATTTTTCTCCCCTTTTTCAACTTAGAAATTCATGCTTACGTTTTTCTTGTAAGTTGTTATCTCAATAACTACTGAAGGGTTTGTGCCTTTTTCGGGACAATTTTATGCATTCATAATAATAAAGCAGTGATTTACGTGATAAAACATCTTAATAACAAGCCTTTGTACCTTTTCTGTCAAATTTATTTATTCATAGGTAATTAGTATTATTATACTCAATAAAACACCCTTGTGACATTACCTTCCGAATAGTCAAGCCAATACTGTATAATTAGACTCTCTCTTAGGCCTATAACATGAATTTATAAAAAAAAATTAGCCCTTTTGTGAACTTAAAAAATTAAACAATATAAAGGCTCTTTTACTATCAAGCACTTAGAATAGTCGAGCGTGCTGTCCTACAGACAGCTCTTGTTATATATGTATCAACTGAGGAAGCTTAATAAAGCGAAACATGTTTTGATACTTAATTTGTGTTGGTTTTTGATCCAATTATCCTATATATCAATTATGGCACATAAAATCTGGCAACAACATAAGATAAAAATATCCAACAACTAGTCTAGTACACTTAAAAGTCTGTAAGTGGCCGCATTAATTACATAAGTGGCCCCCCCCCCCCCCCATGTGAAAGGTCACGTTGTGATTATAGTTAGTTTATCAAGTGTTTGACACATGTCAACATGAAAGTGTCAATGTGTCTATTGGAACAATTTACGTCTTTAATCCTCCAACTTAGAGCACTGTTAATTACATGTGTAGTCAACTGGTGTTTGTAGTGAATTAAAGAAATGAGAGATCGTTCGTGATGTTGATAGGGCTGGATCAATATACCGGTAAATTGGTATTTATCGATCTTCCGTTTTTATGTTGCCTTGAAAAAGGTGACATATAGGGGTTACTTTTGTCGACGTTGTCGTCGTCGGCGTCGTTGTCGGCGTCCCCTAAAGCTTGTCCGGAGCATAAGTCAGTCATTATAAGTCGGATTGGCTTCAAACTTGGTATGCATGCTTCTCATAATGACCCGAAGTGCAGTGCACAAGAACCGGTACTCTGTACTTCTTATTTTTTGAGTTATTGCCCTTTGTTTATTTTCATACTTTATTTTTGTCCGGGCCATTTCTCCTTAAGTATAAAATCTATGGACTTGAAACTTCATAGGATGATAGATCTCATTAGGAAGAAGTGCAGTGCACAAGAACCGGTACTCTGCATTTCTTATTTTTATGCCACCGCAGCATCTCCGATGCGGTGGCATATAGCGATTCACCTGTGTGTGTGTGTGTTTGTGTGTGTGTGTGTGTGTGTGTTTGTGTGTGTGTTATATAGATTATATAGTGAACTTAAAAAATCTTCTTGTGAAAAACCACTAGTCCAATTTCAACCAAACTTGGCAGGATTGTTTCTTGGGTGAAGGGCTTCCAAAGTTGTTCAAAGAATTTCATTCCATGCAGAAATCTGGTTGCCATGACAACCAAAAGGAATTATAAGAATAAATTTGAAAAATCTTCTTGTAAAGACCCAAAAGGCCTAGAGCTTAGATATTTTGCATAAGGCATTGTCTGGTAGACCTCTACCCAGATTGTTCAAATTATAGCCTTGGGGTCAAAATCGGCCCTGCCCCAGGGGTCATTGGTTTTCCTTATATGTATATATATTAAAAACTTTAAAAAAAATCTTCTAGCAATTGACAAATGCTAGAGGTTAGATATTTTGCATGAAACAATGTGTTGTAAACCTCTAGCAAGATAAGATTGTTTCAAATTATAGCCCTGGGGGTCAAAATTGCCCCCGCCCTGGGGTCATTGATTTCAATATATACATAATAGTAAAAATCAAAAAAAATCTTATTATCTGAAGGTACAAGGCTTAGAGCTTTAATATTTGTTAAATAATATCATCTAAAGGTACTCTACCAAAGTTTGTTCAAATTTTGCCTCTTGTATCAAATTAGCCCCACCCCTGGGAGCCATAGGTTTATCTTATATGTATATAGTTAAAACTTAAAAAATCATCTTCTCTAAATTTACAAAGGATAGAGTTAAGATATTTTGCATGAAACATTGTGTAGTGAACTTCTAGCAAGATTGTTCAAATTATAGCCCTGGGGTCGAAATTGGTTCGTCCCCGGGGGTCATTGATTTTCATAATGTACATATAGTGAAAAAAAAAATGTTTGTCTGAAGGGTCAAGGCATAGAGCTTTGATGTTTGATATATAATTTCATCTATGGGTCCTCTACCAAATTGTTCAAATGTCAAAAATTGGCCCTGCCTGGGGGCAGTAATTGTCATTATGTACACGTAGTAAAAACAGAAAATAAAACAAATGATTTCTGAATGGGAGAAAGCTATAGCTTAGATATTTGACTTGAAATGTTGTTTGGTGGACCTGTATCAAGATTGTTATTAAACCCTTGGGTCAAAATTATGCCTTGCCCAAGGTGACAGTGACCTACTTTCTTGTCCTTTGATGTACAGCAATGACATTTTGACCATGTGCACAGTTTTAGTTGTAAAATTAAACTTTGACCTAGATTTTGATGATGTGACCTACTTTCTTGTCCTTTGATGTACAGCTATGAAATTTGAACCATGCGGTGGCATAGCATTTTTCTCAAATGCAATCTTGTTTTAGTTATTGCCCTTTGTTAATTTTCATACTTTATTTTTGTCCAGGCCATTTCTCCTAAAGTATAAAAGCTATGGACTTGAAACTTCATAGGATGATAGATCTCATTAAGAAGAAGTGCAGTGCACAATAACTGGTACTCTGCATATCTTATTTTCTGAGTAATTGCCCTTTGTTAATTTTCATACTTTTGTTATTTTTGTCCAGGCCTTTTCTCCTAAAGTATAAAAGCTATGGACATGAAACTTCATAGGATGACAAAGTGTTCCAGTGTTGCCTTAGCATGCTTCTAAAATTGTTCCCGTGAGTTCGTAATGGGAGTGATTACTATTTTTGATACAAAATTCAATATTCCAGTGTTACCTCTCCTGGACCCTGTATTAATCAGGAATGACCTTTTTTTTAAAAAAAAAGAGAGAAAGAATTACAAATTTTGAAAAGGTCTCTTGCTATCGGAAGAGAGCTATGCGCTAATTGCATGCCTACCTTTGTTACTTGTAATTAGCAATAATTTCCGTCAATTCCGTTATTACTTATGTCTTTTACGTGCCGATTTTATTGTATTCATTTTCTTAATTATCGGTGAGAACAGATGAGCTTTATTATTTGAAACTGAACATTAAATTTTTAAAATTATATTATAAATGGTTAAGCTACAATATATTTTGCAAGCAGGTTATGCGTTCCGTTTAGTCATTTTATGTTCAGCGCCGCGGAACTTTACTGCTGATTTTTGTCGTATTGCATTTCTTTATCGCCGATGAGGAAAGGTCTACGGAATGTATTTTCTATATTTGCACTTATGTATCGTTCTTCTCCATTAAAAACTTTAAATTTTCAAAATCGAGTTACATATGATACAACTACAAATTATTTTATCATAGGTTCCGTTTTGCAAAGGAATTTTACGCTGTGCACCGATACATATGATACAGATATAGGCAGACATGATCTTTCAACAGTATTGAAGAAGTTTTCACAATATTGAACAGAAAATTTAGGTCAGATTATCGCATCGAATTTTCAACAGACTAGAGGCATGGCATCTTAACATACCTTCATACTAAAGTGTGATTTTTATTTGATAATGAATTGCCTAAAAAACTTAAACAAAAGTTTTCAGAAAATGACTTCACAGAGGATTACATTGAAAATTTCTCTGCTAGTCATACTGAAATAAGAAATTTAAATGTTATTCTCTTTATAATTAATTCAAATATTTATAATCTTAAAACATCACGCCAGAAGTTAATAAAAAAGCTGCTTATTTGTACAGGTGACGTTAACAAATTTTGTTGAAAAAACAAATCCGACAGGTGTGTCGACCGAGGCCGAGCAGTTTATGTTTACTGAATTCAAATCACTTGAACTGAACTGCTATGAATTCGAAAACCACCAGGGACTTTTTATTCTTTCGTGTGGAAAACCTATCAAGCTAGATGGTTCTCTGCAGGTGCAACAATTTGCCTGAAATAATGCACAAAGGCGCACCTGAGGTCCTCGCCCCTAGTAAAGCTAATGTGTAGAGTGAAAGTTTGAAAACAAACCACAAATCAAAGTGCTGCTGCACTGAATGCGACGGACATGCAACTGGAGAGACATTAAGGCTTTTTTTTAGAAAAAAAAAAACAACAAAAACAAAACACAAAATATATAACAGAGAGAATTTGTTCCGTACAAGTTCGAGATTTGTAGAGCAATATATTTTGTGTCCCAAACCACGGATTTATATTACATGTAATGTAAATCCGTGCTCAAACTGATATAATTCAGATTTTCTACTTCAAGCATTTAAATACAGAATGAAATTTATGGCTAAAAACTCTGGTCAAACTTGTAAATCAGTGTCCTTATCGATTTATTCCAAGAAATGATATGTAAATAGAAGAAAAAACTGTCAACGAAATATTTCTAAAATAAAACCATGCAAATAAACTTCAAGCATAATACATTATACATGTGAGGATGCTATTTAAAATTGCTTCGTGTTATCATAGTGGGCATATAGACAATAAAATATGTCATCTGTATTTTTATTTCTCTTGGATATGTCTCATTAAAAATATTTTTGGTTAAAATCATCAGCAATTAATAGTGTATGTTTTATTATTATTTTTTATTTACAAGAGGCCAGAGCACATCGTTTTTATTTTAATTTCAATGTCACTTAAGCACTACAGTGTTTAGTTGTCCTTTTCAATTTCACACTAAATTCCATTTTCGACTTGTTTGCTTCTTACAATTGTATAGAATTTCTATACTTATTGCATGTAATCCGCTAATTTATTACATCCCTAATCGCTTACAGGTGAAGAAGAATCTATTTTTAGAATAGCGATGGTTAACTCATATCGTGACCTAGAAAAATATGTAAACAAACCACAATAATCGGAAGTAGAACTGATATTATAACTTCCTTCAATAAAGATAACCATGAAAGACTACATGGTGGTAAAGTGTTGAAAAACTGTCTTGTTACATGCATTTTCAAAAATAGATATTTATACTAACCATTGTACTGTATCTAATTTATTAATAACTGCTGAATATTCAGCTAAACCCGCGCGGTATGAGTCACGAAAATAGTTCTTCTTTTATTAATGCGCGAGTAATTCTAGAGTCACGAAAAACTTTTGATTTGTTAAAAATAATGTTTTGTATAATGTAGAAATATTTATTTCTTACTAATAATTTCTTGGAACTCAGAGCTAACACCTTTATTATAGTATAATTTGCTGTCCTACTTTTTCGACAGCGGTAAATCGTTTCGGCAGTAATTTGCATATTGCGCAATAATACTACGGGACTACAACGTTTTTATCATTCATATACGTTCACATTTTAACTTGGATAACTTCATTTGAAACTGAAAAGGCTAAATATGGAAGATATTAAGATATCCCGACAAAGTATGGGAGTTTTAAAGGATCAAATTCATGTACTATTTCTTGGGCTGTTAATCGGTTGAGGACACCTTCCGCGATTGTAGCCGACGAAATCCCATGTGTAGATGACTTAGCTCTGAACGCGCCTGAGGGCGCGTCCGTCGCAAAAAGCATTCGTTACCCAGAACATGCAGAACCACAGTTAACTTAGAGCGTAGCTAGCCAAGATGAATTCAAGTTAATAGATTTCTACATTTTTTTTGCAAAAAAAATAGGGATAATATTGAACATACAGGAAAATATAAGAAATTATTTCAGATATTATGATCAATTAGGTAACATGTTCATGCTTAACTGAAAAGTAGCTTCCGCAATGTAAACTTTCAAATTAAATGTTATATTGGACATGACACAATGTATTCTAAATAATCAAAAGCAACAGAACATTGCTATACACCGCAAATGATCTGGTTTTTTTTATATCCAGCGCAAGTGATTATTCCATAAAATATACTGCCAAAATTATCCCTGTTGAAAAGCCTGCCAAAAATACAACTGCGTCGTATCATAATTTTTTTTCAACTGCGTCGTATCATTTCGTAAAAATCATTATTTTCTTAGAAAATAAACATCTCTTTTTAATGAAATTTTAGTAAATGATGCAAAATTATATTTCGAAGTTTATGGTGAACTCTGAAACAAATATATAATTGATTTGAAGGAAAAAACGATAGATAAAGCAATATGAACTGCGTCGTATCCACACATTTTCATAAAAATTCTGCCCCGCTTCGAGTTGCAAGTTCGCTATAACTTTTGTTTTACAAAATAGTTGTGCAAGCAACATATACCGAACAAAGCGGAAAAAAGTGTAGTTAATACAAATATCTGGTTTTTAGTCATTTCCAACAAAAAGAGTTATAAAGAAAAACATACATTTTTCGTTCCAAGATGGCAACTTTGTTAACATTTTGTAGGATACGACGCAGTTTTGATTCCCAGCCCTGTTTAAAGGAGGTCAGTAAAGTCCAAAGGCAGGTTTAGATTGAACACTGTCCCTATTGATGGTGAAGAGATGTATTTAAGACTTGTCGCAATAAATTCATTTAAGAGAGTGCCTTTTTGTGTCACCTCTAGGGAGTAGTGGCGACATATAGGGATCACTTCTCCGTCGTCTGTCCGTCTGTCAAACATTTGATTATTATGAGCTTCATTCCGTATTTAAATAAAGAACAAAAACTCTTAAAATTCAAATTAAGAGCTATTTTTTTTGTTTTTATGAGCTTATTTTGCTTATGGATGTTGGTCCAGGTGGTGTTTATGAGCTGATTTGCCTCATAATCATCAAAAGTTGGTACGGACGTCTGTTTGTCCGTCCGTCACAAAACTTGTCCGGACTACTCCTCATAAACTACTGGTGCAATTTCATCCAAATTTTACAGGAATAATCAGTACCAAGTCTAGTTGTGCATATTGTCAGCATTTTCCGGTTCAATGATTTTTGTTAGAGTTATGGCCCTTTAATAATTTTTATTTTTAAAGTTTGTCCGGACTACTCTTGTACTACTAATGCAATTTCAATAAAACTTTACAGGATTGATCTGTAGCTCAAGTCCTTGGGCATATTGCACAGGTTTTCCGGTTGAATGATTTTTGGCCGAGTTATGGCCCTTTGATAAAAAGGTGTTTTTTTCTGTGTGTTGCCAGATACACAAAAGCTTGTCCGGACTACTCCTCATAAACTACTGGTGCAATTTCATCCAAACTTTACAGGAATGATCAGTACCAAGTCTTGTTGTGCATATTGTCAGCATTTTCTGGTTCAATGATTTTTGTCAGAGTTATGGCCCTTTAATAATTTTTATTTTTAAAGTTTGTCCGGACTACTTCTCTTATACCACTAATGCAATTTCAATGAAACTTTACAGGATTGATCTGTAGCTCAAGTCCTTGGGCATATTGCACGGGTTTTCCGGTTGAATGATTTTTGGCCGAGTTATGGCCCTTTGATAAAAAGGTGTTTTTTTCTGTGTGTTGCCAGATACACAAAAGCTTGTCCGGACTACTCCTCTTAAACTACTGGTGCAATTTTATCCAAACTTTACAGGAATGATCAGTACCAAGTCTAGTTGTGCACTGTCCGTCTGTCTGTCCGTCTGTCACAAAACTTGTCCCAACATGAAATTGGCCATCATGGGGTGACACTGATCGCTCTTGTTAATTTTGACAGGGTTCTATCCTTTGGGAATGTCCCCGTTTGTTTGTTCACAGATGATGTCAACACAGAAAACTGATTTTCTTAAAAAACATGAAAATATAATAACATTTAACAAAGATGAGTTTAATGCACATGCTTCGAGTATAGCCAACTGTTTTTGTATTTTCTGACCGAAGGTCAGTAAATACATAGCTGGCATTCAATCTCTGACACAGAATTTCCCGACAAACCTAACAACAAGTAGTTCCCAAAACAGCTTAAAACTAGCGATTTAAAAGAAAGAAATATTTTTATTTTGTTACAAGTATCCAACAAATTACAACGCATTCAAAGTTTAAAAGTAGCGTTGTCTTATAGAATTGTCAATAAATGCACAATCACAAATTACGCGGATGAATTTGATTTTAATCAATGAAAATGCTATTTTTAGCGATGTCGATTACCGAATACTACACTGACTGCCGAGTAGTGGAATATATAGATTCTACATGTCGGACTGTTTGGGCGAGAAGATTTTCGCTAAATTATTTACTTCAATTTTAAACAACAGGTTTATCCTGAACCAAATACCTCGAAATTAATAAGGATTACAAACCTGGAATGCAATGGAATTGGAAGTTCTAAATTTAGAATGACTAGATTTTATTCAGACAATGTTTATATAACTTCTCCGTGGTGCAGGGGTAACGCGCTCGTCTAGTGTGTGAGAGGTCTGGAGTTCAAATCCAAGTCGAGGCAACTTTTTTTTAAATTCTTTTTTAAGTGTCTTGTAAAGGAAGCAGCCATGATATGCAATGATAAAGTGTGGCTGTCATAAAAAATGAACATAAATGATTTTTTGATCCAACTCTACTGTAGTGATGCAAAATTCCGTAAGTATCAAACTCCGGTGCTTTGCAAGATGAATTATAGTACATAAAATAAACTTATACAGGAAAATACATACAGATATACAGTACGATTTAGATTGCAAAGATCAGAAAATACCACAGAGCTTGCAGCCCTTTGATTTATTTTTGATGCTACTGCAGTATGGCCGTTGTTCAGATGCTGCAGCCTCAGTCTAGGAAAAAGACAGAATACCAGATGTAGTCTTTATCGTTCTGGCAAATTGTAAATATTTTGTCACATCATAGTCAAAGTGCGCTGCACATAACTGAGTTATTGACAGGTATATTTTAGATAGCCTTAAAACCAAACACGCATAATTGGAAGTAACAATATTTCAGCTTTCAAGCCAGTTGTAATTCAGCCAAATATCCAGTACAAAAAGTAACAAGAATTTGTAACAGAGTTACCAACGTTCCCCGCCTCAGGGAAGTTTATTTAATTGTGCAATTTCAAAAAATGGAGGTATGGATCTCAGGACTTTCAGTCCAAAATTATGATCAATGCCAGATCTGCAAATGCAACAATAAATTTATTAAAGAAATAAAATGAAACACAGAATTTAAAAATCTATCATGTTAAGCTTTGACCTCTAAGTGTGACCTTGACCTTGGAGGTAGGGATGCAGGTGTTGTGCATGACATATCGTCTTATTATTGTAACTATTTGTGCCAAGTATTTTCAAAATCCCTTGAACTATGAAGAAGTTATAGATCGGACACAAAATATACCCTATAACAGACTATGTTAATCTTTGACCTCTAAGTGTGACCTGGGAGGTAGGGACCCATGTTTTGCGCCTGACACAGGTGTTACGCATGACATATCATCTTATCATTGTGACTATTAGTGCCAAGTATTTTTAAAATCCCTTGATCTATGAAGAAGTTATGGACGGGACACAAAATATACCATATAACAGACTCTGTTAATTTTTGTGACCTTGACCTTGAAGGTAGGTGACTGTTTTTTGCGTAAAACACATTGTCTCATTATTGTGAACAATTGTGGCAAGTATTTACAAAACACGAAAGTGTGACGGACGGACATACGGACGGAGCCTATTTCTGTAAAAATGCACCTACAAAGTTCTTTACTAGATATCTCGCTGAAAAATGTCACGAGTTTCTTGTTCTGATGAGAGAACCACTAATTATACAGCAGGAGGATTAGATGAACAGTTTTAATCAAAGTGCTGCAGCACTGAATGCGACGGACATGCAACCGGAGAGACATTAATTAAGGCTTCTTTTAGAAAAACAAAACAAAACAAAAACAAAACACAAAATATATAACAGAGAAAAATTGTTCCATACAAGTTCGAGATTTGTAGTTCAATATATTTTGTGTCCCAAATTTATATAATTCAGATTTTCTACTTTCAAGTACTTAAATAGAGAATGAAATTTATGCCTAAAAACTCTGGTCGAACTTGTAAATCAGTGTCCTTATCGATTTATTCTAAGAAATGATATGTAAATAGAAAAAAAACTATCAACGAAATATTTCTAGAATAAATCCAGGCAAATCAACTTCAAACATAATACATTATACATTTGAGAATGCTATTTAGAATTGCTTCGTGTTATATCATAGTGGGCATACAGACAATAAAATATAAGTCATTTGTATTTTTATTTCTCTTGGATATGTCTCATTAAAAAAATTGGTTAAAATCATCAGCAATTAATAGTGTATTTCTTAGATTTTTTTTATTTACAAGGTAAAGATGTAGAGGCCAGAGCACATCGTTTTTATTTTAATTTAAATGTCACTTAAGCACTTCAGTGTTTAGTTGTCCTTTTCAACTTCACACTAAATTCCATTTTCAACTTGTTTGCTTCTTACAATTGTATAGCATTTCTAAAAGTATTGCATTACAATCCGCTGGTTTATTAATTACATGTTTAATGTGTACTTCCTAATCGCCTGTCCAAAAATCAGAACAGGTGAAGCAGAATCTATTTTTAGAATAGCGAAGGTTAACTCATATCATGACCTAGTAAAATATGTAAACAAACCACAAAAATCGGAAGTAGAACTGATATTATAACTTCCTTACCATGAAAGACTACATGGCGATAAAGTGTCTTACATGCATTTTCAAAAATAGATATTTATTATAGCCATTGTACTGTATCTAATATATTAATAACTGCTGAATATTCAGCTAAACCCGCGGTATGAGTCACGAAAATAGTTCTTCTTTTATTAATGCGCGAGTTATCCTAGAGTCACGAAAAACTTTTGATTTGTTAATAATAATGTTTTGTATAATGTAGAAATATTTATTTCCTACTAATAATGTCTTGGAACTCAGAGGTTACACCTTTATTGAAGTATAATTTGCTGTCCTACTTTTTCGACAGCGGTAAATCGTTTCAGCAGTAATTTGCATATTGCGCAATAATACTACGGGACTACAACGTTTTTATCAATAATATACGTTCATATTTTAACTTGGATAACTTAATTTGAAATTGAAAAGGCTAAATATGGAAGACATTAAGATATCCAGACAAAGTATGGGAGTTTTGAAGGATCAAATTCATGTACTATTTCTTGGGCTGTTAATTGGTTTAGGACACATTGCGCGAGTGTAGCCAACGAAATCCCATGTGTAGATGACTTAGCTCTGAACGCGCCCTGCGCCTGAGGGCGCGTCCGTCGCAAAAATCACTCCTTCATGTGTGGAGTATGTTCCAATATGAGATTCAAATCATGAAGAAGCTGATAGCAGAGACCTGACAAGATATATTCCAGTACATACAGTAAAAGTTTCAGTGTTCTGCCTTCACAGCAGTGAAGAATCATACTTTCTGTGTATTGTCTTAAAGGTTGTGACACCTGTTCATCATTTTGTAGCATAGGAAAGCGGAAGGCTTTTCAGGTAATGTGTAAGGCTGTTAATGATCTTAAAAATCTTACTGACTTAGGGAAAGATCTGGTACTTCCAAATGCTAACACTGCTGCATTTAAGTTTGTTGATCTCTTGTATAAACATCATTGCACCTCCCTCAATGTTCTTTGATCATCCCCTGTTCTTTGCAAAAAGGGGGTCATATCAAGAAAATGACCTCCAACAAATGATAGCTTTGTTCTTCATTTACTACGATTTATACTTCTGTTATTCGTATGGCGTTTATCTTTGAAAACAATAATTCCTCCACTTCATTAACTTTGGATATAGTAAGGAATGTACAATCCACAGCTTATGACACAACCTTCAGTCATACCGGAACTTTTGAGTGACCATGTATATACTTGTTCTAACCTTTGCAGTGATGATTGTGTTTGTTTGGGCAATGAACAGCCGTGTACCATAATAGCCTGTTCTTGCAAAGGGGTTTTACAAGGGTAAATCCATTTGCCATGTTGGCAAATGTTCAGACAAATGATAATCGTGATGATGGTTGTCCATAGAGAAATTGAAAAAAAATTACACTAAGTGTTACATTGACTGTGGTTAGACAATAATTACAATAAAATCAATGTGTCATATACGTATAGAAAGTTACTGTAGTGAATAACATTGAAAATCTCTTAAATTTTATCAAATTGAACCACTACACTGATTTTTGTTTTGGTTTTGCTGATTTTTGTGTCGCCTCTACGGAGTAGTGGCGACATATAGGGATCACTTCTCCGTCGTCTGTCTGTCCGTCTGTCTGTCTGTCCGTCTGTCCGTCCGTCCGTCACAAAACTTGTCCGGACTACTCCTCATAAACTACTGGTGCAATTTCATCCAAACTTTACAGGAATGATCAGTACCAAGTCTAGTTGTGCATATTGTCAGGATTTTCCGGTTCAATGATTTTTGTCAGAGTTATGGCCCTTTAATAATTTTTAATTTTAAAGTTTGTCCGGACTACTTCTCTTATACCACTAATGCAATTTCAATGAAACTTTACAGGATTGATCTGTAGCTCAAGTCCTTGCGCATATTGCACAGGTTTTCCGGTTGAATGATTTTTGGCCGAGTTATTGCCCTTTGATAAAAAGGTTTCTTTTTCTGTGTGTTGCCAGATACACAAAAGCTTGTCCGGACTACTCCTCATAAACTACTGGTGCAATTTCATCCAAACTTCACACGAATGATCAGTACCAAGTCTAGTTGTGCATATTGTCAGTATTTTCCGGTTCAATGATTTTTGTTTGAGTTATGGCCCTTTAAAAATTTTTATTTTTAAAGTTTGTCCAGACTACTTCTCTTATACCACTTACGCAATTTCAATGAAACTTTACAGGATTGATCTGTAGCTCAAGTCCTTGGGCATATTGCACGGGTTTTCCGGTTGAATGATTTTTGGCTGAGTTATGGCCCTTTGATAAAAAGGTGTTTTTTTCTGTGTGTTGCCAGATACGCAAAAGCTTGTCCGGACTACTCCTCATAAACTACTGGTGCAATTTTATCCAAACTTTACAGGAATGATCAGTACAAAGTGGTTAGTCTAGTTGTGCACTGTCCGTCTGTCTGTCTGTCTGTCACAAAATTTGTCCCAACATGAAATTGGCCATCATGAGGCGACACATGTGATTACTGCTCGCTCTTGTTTACATTTATATAAACAAATGTATCAATGTTTATGTACAACATACACGTAAAAGAACTTAGTTAACAAATAATGTTACTACTTGTTTCTACACTCTTATATGCATGTACATGTTTGAACTTTCATAATGTTTTTATAGGTTTTGAAATAAGATAAAGATTCATTCAAAAAGAATGTAAAAAAATCATAGTAAAGCATCTCTTTTAATTAAAATAATAAATAAAATTGGTGTCAATTTATACATTTTTTGAACTGTATCTTCTATGATTTTTCACTTTATCCTTAAATTTGACGCTGCCTTGATTCAGAAAACTAGCAAAATAAGTTTTAAATTATGCAAGCTCCCTTAAAATAATGTTAAAGGGCTGATACCATTTGTTAAAATTCAAAATTTGCAATAAAAGTATAGCTTAAAGAATATTTCTTGAAAATTTTCCATGATGGCGGCCATCTTGGCGGCCATCTTGGATTTCTTTGATCGCCATCATTTTTGCCAATTTATGCCGGTGGTTTCATATACTACAGACATTAATGAACATTTTGGTATATAACATTCATTGTTGCAATGACTGTCCAGGTTCATCATTTTCTAGGTCATGTGAAAGACAGTATAGTAATTTTCAAAAGATGTTTTTATGCCACCGCAGCATCGGCGATGTGGTGGCATAATTATAGCGATTCACCTGTGTGTATGTGTTTGTGTTTGTGTGTTTGTTATATAGATTATATAGTGAACTTAAAAAAGCTTGTGAAAAACCACTAGTCCAATTTCAACCAAATTTGGCAGGATTGTTCCTTGGGTGAAGGGCTTCCAAAGTTGTTCAAAGAATTTCATTCCATGCAGAAATCTGGTTGCCATGGCAACCAAAAGGAATTATAAGAATAAATTTGAAAAATCTTCTTGTAAAGACCCAAAAGGCCTAGAGCTTAGATATCTGCATAAGGCATTGTCTGGTAGACCTCTAACAAGATTGTTCAAATTATAGCCCTGGGGTTAAAATTGGCCCCGCCCCGGGGGTCATGGATTTTCACTATGTACATATAGTAAAAACTTAAAATACCTTCTTGTAAAAACCCAAAAGGCCTAGAGCTTAGATATTTTGCATAAGGCATCATCTGGTAGACCCTTACCAAGATTGTTCAAATTATAGCCCTTGGGTCAAAATCAGCCCCGCCCCGGGGTCATTGGTTTTCGCTATATGTACATATAGTAAAAACTTAAAACACCTTCTTGTAAAGACCCAAAAGGCCTAGAGCTTAGATATTTTGCATAAGGCATTTTCTGGTAGACCTCTACCCAGATTGTTCAAATTATAGCCCTGGGGTCAAAATCGGCCTGCCCCAGGGGTCATTGGTTTTCCTTATATGTATATACCGTAGTAAAGACTTAAAAAAAATTCTTCTAGCAATTGACAAATGCTAGAGGTTAGATATTTTGCATAAAAAATTGTGTTGTTAAACTCTAGCAAGATTGTTCAAATTATAGCCCTGGGGTCAAAATTGCCCCCGCCCTGGGGGTCATTGATTTCAATATATACATATAGTAAATATCAAAAAATCTTATTATCTGAAGGTACAAGGCTTAGAGCTTTAATATTTGTTAAATAATATCATCTAAAGGTACTCTACCAAAGTTGTTCAAATTTTGCCTCTTGTGTCAAAATTAGCCCCACCCCTGGGAGCCATAGGTTTATCTTATATGTATATAGTTAAAACTTTTTACTTGAAATGTTGTTTGGTGGACCTGTATCAAGATTGTTATTAAACCCTTGGGTCAAAATTATGCCTTGCCCAAGGGGACAGTGACCTACTTTCTTATCCTTTGATGTACAGCAATGACATTTTGACCATGTGCACAGTTTTAGTTGTAAAATTGAACTTTGACCTAGATTTTGATGATGTGACCTACTTTCTTGTCCTTTGATGTACAGCTATGAAATTTGAACCATGCGGTGGCATAGCATTTTTATGCCACCGCAGCATTTGCGATGCGGTGGCATATAGCGATTCACCTGTGTGTGTGTGTTTGTTTGTGTGTGTGTGTGTTATATAGATTATATAGTGAACTCTTCTTGTGAAAAACCACTAGTGCAATTTCAACCAAACTTGGCAGGGTTGATCCTTGGGTGAAGGGGTTCCAAAGTTGTTCAAAGAATTTCATTCCATGCAGAAATCTGGTTGCCATGGCAAACAAAAGGAATTATAAGAATAAATTTAAAAAATCTTCTTGTAAAGACCCAAAAGGCCTAGAGCTTAGATATTTTGCATAAGGCATTGTCTGGTAGACCTCTACCAAAGATTGTTCAAATTAAAGCCCTTGGGTCAAAATCAGCCCCCCCGGGGGTCATTATTTTCACTATATGTCTTAAAAAACCTATTAGAGCTTAAAGATTTTTAAGAATAAATTTAAAAAATCTTCTTGTAAAGACCCAAAAGGCCTAGAGCTTAGATATTTTGCATGATATCATCTATAGGAAAATCGGCTCTACCAAAGTTGTTCAAATTTTTTTAAATGATATCCTCTAGTGTCAAAATTAGCCCCGCCCAGGGGGCCATAGGCTTTCCTTATATGTATATATATATACATATATATATATAGTAAAAAAATAAAAAAAATATATTTTTATCTGAAGGTACAAGGCATAGAGCTTCGATGTTTGCTATATAATATCATCTATAGGTCCTCTTCCAAAGTTGTTCAAATTATTCCCCTGGTGTCAAAATTGGCCCTGCCCGGGGGCAGTCAGATTCTCATTATGTACACATAGTAAAAACAGAAAATAAAACAAATGTTTTCTGAATGGGAGAAAGCTACAGCTTAGATATTTGACTTGAAATGTTGTTCGGTGGACCTGTATCAAGATTGTTTTGAATGAAACCCTTGGGTCCAAAATTTTGCCTTGCCCAAGGGGACAGTGACCTACTTTCTTGTCCTTTGATGTACAGCAATGAAATTTTGACCATGTGCACAGTTTTAGTTGTAAAATTGAATTTTGATATCAGGTGACCTAGATTTTGATGATGTGACCTACTTTCTTGTCCTTTGATGTACAGCTATGAAATTTGAACCATGTGCACAGATTAAGACGTAAAGTGAACTTTGATTTCAGCTGACCTAGATTTTGACAAAGTGTCTTACTGTTCTTTGATGTAGTCATGAAATTTAGGCTGTGTGAAATATGACCTTCACCACCAAATTCACTAGACTCGAGTGCATTGATATATTCCTACTCTGATCTTTTATTGAGTTAACAACAGATTTAACCACTAATCTGATAATAAGAATAAGATAGGTCAGGGATCTATGCATTATGACAATCTTCAAAATTGTATAGAAACAAAAAAAAATCTGTTCCAACACTACTATTTAGTGTTGTATTAATGCGGTGGCATAGCATTTTTCTCAAATGCAATCTTGTTCTCAAATGCAATCTTGTTTCTTCTTTTTGTGTCGCCTTGAAAAAGGCGACATATAGGGTTTACTTTTGTGGTCGGTGTCGGCGTCCCCTTAAGCTTGTCTGGAGTATAAGTCAGTCATTATAAGTCGGATTGACTTCAAACTTGGTATGCATGCTTCTTATAATGACCCGAAGTGCAGTGCACAAGAACCAGTACTCTGCACTTCTTAATTTTTGAGTTATTGCCCTTTGTTAATTTTCATACTCTAATTTTTTCCGGGCCATTTTTCCTAATGTATAAAAGCTATGGACTTGAAACTTCGTAGGATGATAGATCTCATTAAGAAGAAGTGCAGTGAACAAGAACCGGTGCTCTGCAATCCTATTTTTTTTAGTTATTGCCCTTTCAGGGATCATTCTGGTCAGGATTTTTAGTGAGAGATTTTCTCTCATTTGAGAAATTTTAATGTCAGAGAGAAATTAGATTTTCTTGAGAGATTTAATTTTCATGATGGGCGAGGTTAAAAATATGGAAATTTCTAACTTTTTAAAATAACTGTCCATATAAACATTGTTTATCTAATGAGGATATAAGAAGATGTAGCTCTGTTTATTACAGTGATTTTTGTTTTCACTTTTTTAACACATCCTATGCCTTTTCTTTTGTGAATTTTTAAACATAATAAAATTCTAATTGTGAAAAATAAATATAACACCTTTATTCTGAAATATAAAAGAATTATACATGGATATCTACTACAACTATTATTTGCAGCCAATGTTCCTAATGGACAACACTGTACTGTACAGAAGTGATTGTTGAGATTTGAAGAAAATTTTTTATAGCCTTACATTTTGTTTTCATTATGATTCTCTTCACACACAGGTCTCCCTCCATTAAAAAATATTCATTATGTGACCTGAACACATAATGACACATATCTCCATATCCACAAATATAAACAATACCTAAAGTAATATTTATTCATAAACATCATTTTGAGTGTTATAAAACACCTTTAAATAACACTCGGCTTCCTTTTAGTTTTTTTATGCCACCGCAGCATCTGCGATGCGGTGGCATATAGCGATTCACTTGTTAGCTCGACTTTTCTATGAAAAGGGGAGCTATCCTACTCGCCCCGGCGTCGGCGTCGGCGTCGGCGTCGGCGTCGGCGTCACACCTTGGTTAAGTTTTTCGTACCACCCCACTTTATTTCAGAAGTATTACAAGTATGGCTTTGAAACTTACCATACTTGTTCACCATCATAACCTCCATCTACAGACAAGAGTACATAACTCTGTCAAGGTTTTTGACAGAATTATGGCCCTTTTTTGACTTAGAAAGTGTATTGAGCTTGGTTAAGTTTTTTGTACCACCTCACTTTATTTCAAAACCATTGGAGGTATTGCTTTGAAACTGACCATACTTGTTTACCATCACGACCTTCATCAACAGACAAGAGGACATAACTCTGTCAAGGTTTTTGACAGAATTATGCCCCTTTTTGACTTAGAAAATACATTGAATATGGGTAAAATCCACTTATTGCCTTAACCCTTTGAGATATTGCTTTGAAACTTTTAATGCTATTTCACATCATTACCCCCATCTGTACGCAAGAGAAGGTAACTCTGTCAAGGATTTGTTTTAAAAATTAAGGCCTTTTATCGACTTAGAATCTTGGTTCTTGTATTGCCTTTTACTGCAAAAACTTTTTTTATTGGCAAGCAATAAAAAAGTCGAGCGCGCTGTCTTACGGACAGCTCTTGTGTGTGTGTTTGTTTTGCATGTGTGTGTGTGTGTGTGTGTGTTATATAGATTATATAGTGAACTTAAAAAATCTTCTTGTGAAAAACCACTAGTCCAATTTCAACCAAACTTGGCAGGATTGATCCTTGGGTGAAGGGCTTCCAAAGTTGTTCAAAGAATTACATTCCATGCAGAAATCTGGTTGCCATGGCAACCAAACGAAATTATAAGAATAAATTAAAAAAATCTTCTTGTAAAGACCCAAAAGGCCTAGAGCTTAGATATTTTGCATAACGCATTGTCTGGTAGACCTCTACCAAAATTGTTCAAATTATAGCCCTGGGGTCAAAATCGGCCACGCCCCGGGGGTCATTGATTTTCACTATATGTACATGTAGAAAAAACCTAAAATACCTTCTTGTAAAGACCCAAAAGGCCTAGAGCTAAGATATTTTGCATAAGGCATTGTCTGGTAGACCTCTACCAAGACTGTTCAAATTATAGCCCTGGGGGTCAAAATCGGCCCCGTCCTGGGGGTCATTGATTTTCACTATATGTACATGTAGTAAAAACCTAAAATACCTTCTTGTAAAGACCAAAAGGCCTAGAGCTTAGATATTTTGCATAAGGCATTGTCTGGTAGACCCTTACCAAGATTGTTCAAATTATAGCCCTGGGGGTCAAAATCGGCCCCACCCCGGGGGTCATTGATTTTCACTATATGTTCACATAGTAAAAACTTAAAATACCTTCTTGTAAAGACCCAAAAGGCCAAGAGCTTAGATATTTTGCATAAGGCATTGTCTGGTAGACCTCTACCAAGATTGTTCAAATTATAGCCCTGGGGTCAAAATCGGCCCCGCCCCGGGGTTCATTGGTTTTCCTTAAATGTATATAGTAAAAACTTATAGTAAAAACTTTAAAAAAATTTCTTCAAGCAATTGACAAATGCTGGAGGTTAGATGTTTTGCATGAAACATTGTGAAGTGAACTTCTAGAAAGATTGTTCAAATTATAGCCCTGGGATCAAAATTGCCCCCGTCCTGGGGGTCATTGATTTTCAATATATACATATAGTAAAAAGTCAAAAATCTTATTGTCTGAAGGTACAAGGCTAAGAGCTTTGATATTTGTTAAATAATATCATCTATAGGTACTCTACCAAAGTTGTTCAAATTTTGCCTCTAGTGTCAAAATTAGCCCCGCCCCGGGGGCAATAGGTTTTCCTTATATGTATATAGTAAAAACTTACAAAATCATCTTCTCTAAATTTACAAAGGCTAAAGTTAAGATATTTTGCAAGAAACATTATGTAGTGAACCTCTAGTAAGATTGTACAAATTATAGCCCTGGGGTCAAAATTGGCCCCACCCCCAGGGGTCATTGATTTTCACTATGTACATATAGTAAAAAATTAAAAAATCTTCTTGTCTGAAGGTACAAGGCTTAGAGCTTTGATATTTGGTATATAATATCATCTATGAGTCCTCTACTAAAGTTGTTTTAATTATGCCCCTAGTGTTAAAATTACCCTGCCCCAGAAGCGATAGTTTTCCTTATAAGATAAAGTAAAAACTTGAAAATCTTCTTCTCTGAATTGAAAAATCTTCTTCTCTGAATTGACAAAGAGTAGAGGTTAAATATATGGCATGAGACTTTGCAAAGTGAACCTTTACCAAGATTGTTCAAATTATTGCCCGGGGGTCATTGATGTTCATTATGTACATATAGTAAAAGATAAAAAATATTTTTGTCTGAAGGTACAAGGCATAGAGCTTATAATGCGGTAGCATTGCATTTTTCTCAAATGCAATCTTGTTTTTAATCATGACATCGCGAAAATATGTGACAAATGAATATTTGTCTGTTTTCCGCTGAAACATTCACAATTTTAGCTGTTGCTGATTGCAATTATATAAAATTAAATACTTTTGTTCAATAAAAGAATATTTATTATCGGCTATTTCATCAGGAATCGTAAAACCAAATTTTTAAATTTGTTCATTACGGGAAAATTTACTGTGGTTGATGTGACATTTAGAAGACAAATTTTACCGGTATTTGTTTTGAAATGTCCATTTTTATGTTGGACCAGCAATTATTTTAGGCTAAATAATTCAAAGTGTTGGACTACTTTTTGGAGTTTGTTTACACCAATTACATTAATAAATAATTTGAAATTAAATTCTTGATGGGAATCGTGAATTTTTCATAATATTTTTGTGTAATTTTAGCATTCTTTAGATTCTGATTAGACATTTTCCGGCTCAAATTGCCGTGCGAGATTTTCTCTCATTTCAGAAATTTTTCTGAGATTTTGGTGATTTTTTTGCGAGAAATCACGGAAATCGCCCCCTAGAATGATCCCCTTTGTTAATTTTCATACTTTATTTTTGTCCGGGCCATTTCTCCTTAAGTATAAAAGCTATGGACATGAAACTTTATAGGATGATAGATCTCATTAAGAAGAAGTGCAATGCACAAGAACCAGTACTCTGCACTTCTTTATTTTTGAGTTATTGCCCTTTGTTAATTTTCATACTTTATTTTTGTCCGGGCCATTTCTCCTAATGTATAAAAGCTATGGACTTGAAACTTCATAGGATGATAGATCTCATTAAGAAGAAGTGCAGTTCTCAAGAACTGGTACTCTGCACTTCTTATTTTTGAGTTATTACCCTTTATTAATTTTCATACTTTAGTTTTGTCCAGGCCATTTCTCATATATTATAAAAGCTATACTCGAAACTTCATAGGACAGGGATCATTCTGGTCAGGATTTTTAGTGAGAGATTGTCTCTCATTTGAGAAATTTTAATGAGAGAAATTAGATTTTCTTGAGAGATTTAATTTTCATGATGGGCGAGGTTAAAAATATAGAAATTTCTAACTTTTTAAAATCACTGTACATAATAAACATTGTTTATCTAATGAGGATATAAGAAGATGTAGCTCTGTTTATTACAGTGATTTTTGTTTTCACTTTTTTAACACATCCTATGCCTTTTCTTTTGTGAATTTTTAAACATAATAAAATTCTAGTTGTGAAAAATAAACATAACACTTTTATTCTGAAATATAAAAGAATTATACATGGATATCTACTACAACTATTATTTGCAGCCAATGTTCCTAATGGAAAACACTGTACTGTACAGAAGTGATTGTTGAGATTTGAAGAATATTTTTTATAACCTTACATTTTGTTTTCTTTATGATTCTCTTCACACACCTCCCTCCATTAAAAAAATATTCATTTAATAAGTGACCTAAACACATAATGACAATTATCTCTATATCCACAAATATAAACAATGTATACCTAAAGTAATTTTTATTCATAAACATCATTTTGAGTGTTATAAAACACCTTTAAATAAATAACACTCAGCTTCCTTTTAGTATTTTTTTTTAATCACGACATCGCGAAAATATGTGACAAATGAATATTTGTCTGTTTTCTGCTGAAACATTCACAATTCTAGCTGTTGCTGATTGCAATAATATTAAATTAAATATTTTTGTTCAATAAAAGAATATTATTTTATTATCGGCTATTTCATCAGGAATCGTAAAACAATTTTTTTTAATTTGTTCTTTACGGCAAAATTTACTGTGGTTGATGTTACATTTTGAAGACAAATTTTACCGGTATTTGTTTTTTTACAGGTCCATTTTTATGTTAGTCTGTGTCTAACAATTTTTATTAAAATCAATTAAAAGTGTTTTATGTAAATTCTCGACTTACAGATAGATAAAGGTTAGCCATCATACCGTACGGTGAATTTGCGGTCTCCGATCGGCAATTATTAGGCTAAATAATTCAAAGTGTTGGACTACTTTTTGGAGTTTTTTTTACACCGATTTCATTAATAAACAATTTGAAATTAAATTCTTGATGGGAATCGTGAATTTTTCATCATTTTTTTGTGTAACTTTAGCATTCTTTTGATTGTGATTAGACATTTTCCGGCTCAAATTGCCGTGCGAGATTTTCTCTCATTTCACAAATTTCTCTGAGATTTTGGTGATTTTTTTGCGAGATATCGCGGAAATCGCGCCCTAGAATGATCCCTGTAGGATGATAGATCTTATTGATAAGAAGTGCAGTGCACAGAAACTGCTGCTCTTCATTTCTTATTTTTTGAGTTATTGCCTTTTGTTAATTTTCATATTTCATTTTTGTCCTGGCCATTTCTCCTAAACTATATTGTTGACAAGGCGACACATCCGACTCGCAGAGTTCTAGTTTTAGCTCACCTGTCACAAAGTGACATGGTGAGCTTTTGTGATCACTTTTCGTCTTACCGTCGTCCGTCCGACGTCCGTAAAGTTTTACTTTTGATTTTTTGCAGAGTTATGCCCCTTTCACTTTGAAAATAATATGAAATTTTCAGTTTCAGTTCATTATCTCCCCAAGGATACTACACACTCAACTCAAATTTGACATATGGATACGTCAAAGGAATGCGCAGGCCAAATTTGAATTTGGTCATGGTTCAATGATTTTTTGCAGAGTGATGCCCCATTCACTTTGAAAATAATATGAAATTTTCAGTTTCTGTTCATTATGTGTGGTATTACACATTCAACTCGAATTTCACATATGGATATGGCAAAGGAATGCGCAGGTCTTGACCGTCAAGTTCACATTTGGTCATGGTTTGATGATTTTTGGAAGAGTTATGCCCCTCTCACTTTGAAAATAATATGAACTTTTCAGTTTTTGTTCATTATCTCCCCAACGGTATTACACATTCAACTCAAATTTGACATATAGATACTTCTTAGGAATAAGCAGTTCAAGTTGGAATTTGGTCATGGTTCGATGACAGAGTTATTTCCCTTTCACTTTGAAGAAAAAGGAGATTTTCAGTTTCCGATCATTATCTCCCCCGACAGTTGTACGTATTCAACTCAAATTAACATATGGATGTCATAAAAATACACTGGTCAAGTTTGAATTTGATCATGGTTTGATCATAGCTGACAGAGTTATCTCTCTTGAACTTTGAAAAAAATCAGAAATTTTTAGTTTCTGTTCATTATCTCCCCAATGGTACTCAAATTATATAGATACATCTTAGGAATTAGCTGTTCAAGTTTGATTTTGGTCGTGGTTCAATGATTTTGGACAAAGTTATCTCTCTTGAATGTTGGAAAATTTTTGAATTTTCAGTTTCAGCACTCATACTTTTGTGGAAATGTATGTAGTCATTATTTTGGCTACAAATATGCAATATGCAATTTATAAAAGGTTAACACTGAATAGTTTCATTGCCTTGAACTTTGTATAAAAATGGTTTGTGTTTACATTGAATAGTTTTAAGGGCTTTGACTTTAAAATGAAAAAAATAGTTTGTGCAAAAAATTTGGAATAAATATTATAACATCTGAATTTTGGCTGCATGCGAGGGCATTTCTAGTTATTTTTAGCTCCGACTTTTTAAAAAAAAAAGAAAAAAAGTAGAGGTATTGTTATAGTCGCGGCGGCGTTGCCTTTGCCGTTGCCTTTGCCGTTGCCGTCCGCAAACTTGTACCTGGATCATAACTTTTTTATTTCTTGGTGTATTGTCATACTTGGCCACAACAACCCTTGGGACAAGACCTTTCAGTAGACCACACTAACCTTGACCTTCATCCATAAATGACCTTGACCTTCAAGGTAAAAAGTCCAAATTTTGCTTGTTCATGCTGTTTTTGGCTGTAACTTTATTATTTTTGAATGGATTGTCTTCAAACTTGAACATAATAATCTTCAAGGATAACCCTTAAAAATAACCCGACAGACCTTGACCTTCACTCATTAATGACATTGTCTTTGAAGGTCAAATTATTGAAATTTTCATTGTTTTGGCTGTAACTGACTGTAACTTTGCTATTATTGAAGGGATGAACTTCATATTATAACAGAACATTCTTAAGGACCAGACCTTGTTGTTTATCAAACCCAAATTTGCTTGGGCTCTTGACCTTGAAGGTTAAATTACTGAATTTTCTCAGATTTGTGCATTAAATGACCATAATTATATATTTATTGGTGTGTGTGTATATATATATATATATAGATATCTATCATCATCATCATCATAATCATCATCATCAACAACAACGTAGATCTATTTTTAGAATTGCGTGTTTCTATTTTTAGAATTGCGTGTTTCTATTTTTAGAATTGTATGTTTCTATTTTTAGAATTGCATGTTTCTATTTATAGAATTGCTTGTAACTATTTATAGAATTGCATGTTACTATTTATAGAATTGCGTGTTTCTATTTTTAGAATTGCAAGTTTCAATTTTTAGAATTGCGTGTTTCTATTTTTAGAATTGCGTGTTTCTATTTTTAGAATTGCGTGTTTCTATTTTTAGAATTGCGTGTAACTATTTATAGAATTGCGTGTTACAATTTATAGAATTGCGTGTTTCTATTTTTAGAATTGCGTGTTTCTATTTTTAGAATTGCTTGTTTCTATTGATAGAATTACGTGTTTCTCTTTTAGAATTGCGTTTTTCTATTTTTAGAATTGCGTGTTACTATTTATAGAATTACATGTTACTATTTATAGAATTACTTGTTACTATTTTTAGAATTATGTGTTACTATTTATAGAATTACGTGTTTCTATTTTTGGAAATTGCGTGTTACTATTTTTAGAATTGAGTGTTACTATTTATAGAATTGCGTGTTACTATTTATAGAATTGCATGTTTCTATTTTTAGAATTGCGTGTTTCTATTTTTAGAATTGCGTGTAACTATTTATAGAATTGCGTGTTAGTATTTATAGCATTGCGTGTTTCTATTTTTAGAATTGCGTGTTTCTATTTTTAGAATTGCATGTTTCTATTTACAGAATTGCGTGTTTCTATTTTTAGAATTGCGTGTTTCTATTTTTAGCTCACCTGTCACAAAGTGACAGGGTGAGCTTTTGTGATCGCTTTTCGTCCGTCGTCCGTCCGTCGTCCGTCCGTAAACTTTTACTTTAAATGACATCTCCTCATAAACCACTACGCCAAATTCATCCAAACTTGACAGGAATGTTCCTTTGGTGGTCACCTTTAAAAATTGTTCAAAGAATTTAATTCCATGCAGAACTCTGGTTGCCATGGCAACCGAAAGAAAAAACTTAAATATCTTCTTTTAAAAAATCCTAAAAGCTAGAGCTTAGATATTTGGCATGAAACATCTTCTAGTGAGTGTCTACCAAGTTTGTTCAAATTAAGTCCCTGGGGTCAAAATTGGCCCAGCCCCGGGGGGTCATTGTTTTTCCCTATATGTACATAGTAAAAACTGAAAAAATCTTCTTTTAAAGAACCCAAAGAGCTAGAGCTAAGATATTTAGCATGAAACATTTTCTAATGGGTGTCTACCAAGTTTGTTCAAATAAAAGCCCTAGGGTCAAAATTGGCCCCACCCCGGGGGTCATTGATTTTCCCTATATGCATATAGTAAAAACTTAAAAAGTCTTCTTTTAAAGAACCCAAAGAACTAGAGCTAATATATTCAGCATGAAACATGTTCTAATGAGTGTCTACCAAGTTTGTTCAAATAAAAGTCCTGGGGTCAAAATTGGCCCCGCCCCAGGGGGTCATTGATTTTCCCTATATGCATATAGTAAAAACTTAAAAAAATCTACTTGTAAAGAACTCAAAGAGCCAGAGCTAAGATATTTAGCATGAAAGATGTTCTAATGGGTGTCTACCAAGTTTGTTCAAATTAAAGTCCTGGGGTCAAAATTGGCCCCGCCCCGGGGGTCATTGATTTTCCTTATATTTGTATAGCAAAACTTAAAAAACCCAAATAGCTAGAGTTTAGATATGAGGCATGAAACATCTTCTAGTGAGTGTCTACAAAGTTTGTTCAAATAAAAGCCTTTGGGTCAAATTGGCCCCGCCCTGGGAGGGGGTCATTGATTTTCCCTATTTGCATATAGTAAAAATTTAAAAAATCTTCTTTGAAAAAACCCAAATAGCTAGAGTTTAGATATTAAGCATGAAACATCTTCTAGTAAGTGTCTACAAAGTTTGTTCGAATAAAAGCCCTGGGGTCAAAACTGGCCACGCCCCAGGGGTGTCATTGTTTTTAACTATATGTGTATAGTAAAAACTTAAAAATCTTCTTTTAAAAAACCCAATGAGCTAGAGCTTAGATGATTAGCATGAAATATCTTCTTATGGATGTCTACCAAGTTTGTTCAAATAAAAGCCCTGGGGTTTAAACTGGCCCCGCTCCGGGGCCCTATATACAGGTGAGCGATGATGGCCCTCTTGTTAGAATTGCGTGTTACTATTTTTAGAATTGTGTGTTACTATTTATAGAATTACATGTTACTATTTATAGAATTGTGTGTTACTATTTTTAGAATTGTGTGTTACTATTTATAGAATTACGTGTTTCTATTTTTAGAAATTGCATGTTACTATTTTTAGAATTGAGTGTTACTATTTATAGATTTGCGTGTTATTATTTATAGAATTGCATGTTTCTATTTTTAGAATTGCGTGTTACTATTTATAGAAATACGTGTTTCTATTTTTAGAAATTGCATGTTTATATTTTTAGAATTGCTTGTTTCTATTTAATTTTAGAATTGTTGTTACTATTTTTAGAATTGCTTGTTACTATTTTTAGCTTGACTATTCGATAAGAATAAGTAGAGCTATTGCAGTCACCCGAGCGTTGGCATCGGCGTTGGTGTCGGCGTCGGCGTAACCACTTATGTTAAAGTTTTTGTAATAGTTCAAATATTTTCAAAGTCCATTGACATATGGCTTTGAAACTTTGCACACTTGTTCACCATCATGACCCCAACCTGTAGACAGGAGGAGGTAACTCTATCAAGCATTTTGACAGAATTATGCCCCTTTTTCGACTTAGAATTTACGTTAAAGTTTTTGTAATAGTTCAAATATTTTCAAAGTCCATTGACTTATGGCTTTGAAACTTTGCACACTTGTTCACCATCATGACCCCAACCTGTAGACAGGAGGAGGGAACTGTATCAAGCATTTTGACAGAATTATGCCCCTTTTTCGACTTAGAATTTACGTTAAAGTTTTTGTAATAGTTCAAATATTTTCAAAGTCCATAGATATATGGCTTTGAAACTTTGCACACTTGTTCACCATCATGACCCCAACCTGTAGACATGAGGAGGTAACTCTATCAAGCATTTTGACAGAATTATGCCCCTTTTTTGACTTAGAATTTATGTTAAAGTTTCTGTTATACCTCAAATATTTTCAAAGTCCATAGACATATGGCTTTGAATCTTTGCATACTTGTTCACCATCATGACCCCAACCTGTAAACAGGAGGAGGTAACTGTATCAAGCATTTTTTTTTACTATCAAGCACTCAGAATAGTCGAGCGTTGCTGTCCTACCGACAGCTCTTGTTAGAATTGTTTGTTTCTATTTTTAGAATTGCCTGTTACTTTTTATAGAATTAAGTGTTACTATTTATAGAATTGCATGTTACTATTTTTAGAATTACGTGTTACTATTTTTAGAATTGCGTGTTTCTATTTTTAGAATGGTGTGTTTCTATTTTTAGAATTGCGTGTTTATATTTTAGAATTGCGTGTTTCTATTTTTAGAATTGCATGTTTCTATTTTTAGAATTGCATGTTTCTATTTATAGAATTGCGTGTTTCTATTATTAGAATTTCGTGTTTCTATTTTTAGAATTGCATGTTACTATTGTTAGAATTGGTTGTTTCTATTTTTAGAATTGCTTGTTACTATTTATAGAATTACGTGTTACTATTTATAGAATTGCATGTTTCTTTTTTTTAGAATTGCGTGTTTCTTTTTTTAGAATTGTGTGTTTCTATTTTTAGATTTGCTTGTTTCTACTTTGAATTGCGTGTTTCTATTGATAGAATTGCGTATTTCTATTGATAGAATTGCGTGTTTCTATTTATAGAATTGCGTGTTTCTATATATATATAAATGAGTATATTTATATAGACAAAACTAATGTGACAAGACAGACAGATTAAATTTATAAAAAGGAAACGTTAAGATTTATTCAAACCTTTCTTCGTTTGCTTTTAGAAAAAGTAAAAAGTTGTGCGTTACCCCCGCCCGGCGGTGGCTCTTGTTTACTCAATTGTCATCATACTTGGTCATGATGCTTGTTTAGGTATTTGCTTGCATGAGTTCGATTATGGGTTGTCTCTGGTAAAAGACTAGGTCTCAGGAGCTAAAAATAGAAAAATTTTGTTCACACTCTAGTGGCTACTGTTTTGATCTGAATATCCTGGAAATTGGTCTGAAATTTTTTTTGATGATTTCTAGGTCAAGTTTGAATATTGGTCACCATTGGGTCAAAAACTAGGTGACACTGCTCAAATTTGGAAAATCCTTGTTTATACTCTAGTGGTCAGATATTTGACTTACCTGTCATGTACCTTGGTCAGGATGCATGTCTAGATAATAGCTCGGAAGAGTTTGATGGGTCAGGTGAGCAATCTAGGGCCATCTTGGCCCTCTTGTTTAAAAAACCCAACTTTATTGTTGTTTTCAGTCAGAATATATACTCCGTAACAATTGCATGGAATCACTTTTAATGCTTCAAAATTAGCTTTTAAGGGCATGACTGTTGACAAAGTATTCATGTGACAAGAGCTTAGCTCTTTGGCATGTATTAATATAGATCTTAATATTGATAATTCAAATAAAAAATGTTATAAATTGGTATCCTCTCTGTTTAAACGTTATTTTTGATAACTTTTTAGCTCACCTGAGCTTGCTCAGGGTGAGCTATTAGGATCGGTGAATGTCCGTTGTCCGTCCACAATTGCTTGTGAACACACTAGTGGTCACACTTATGACTCAATCATCATCAAACTTTGTCAGGATGCTTGTTCAGTCAATTGCTCGGATGAGTTCGAAACTGGGTCATTTCGGATGGAAAACTAGGTCAAAGGAGCTAAAAATAGAAAAACCTTGTGAACACTCTAGTGGTCACATTTTTGACCCAATCATCATCAACCTTTGTCAGAATGCTTGTTTAGATTATTGCTTGGATGAGTTCGAACATGGGTCATCTCCGATGAAAATCTAGGTCACAGGAGCTATAAATAGAAAAACCTTGTGAACACTCTAGTGGTCACATTTTTGAACTAATCATCATCAAACTTGGTCAGAATGCTTGTCTAGTCAATTGCTTGGATGAGTTCGAACATGGGTCATCTCTGATGAAAAACTAGGACACAGGAGCTAAAAATAGAAAAACCTTGTGAACACTCTAGTGGTCACATTTTTGACCCAATCATCATCAAACTTTGTCAGGATGCTTGTTCAGTCAATTGCTCGGATGAGTTCGAAACTGGGTCATTTCGGATGGAAAACTAGGTCAAAGGAGCTAAAAATAGAAAAACCTTGTGAACACTCTAGTGGTCACATTTTTGACCCAATCATCATCAACCTTTGTCAGAATGCTTGTTTAGATTATTGCTTGGATGAGTTCGAACATGGGTCATCTCCGATGAAAATCTAGGTCACAGGAGCTATAAATAGAAAAACCTTGTGAACACTCTAGTGGTCACATTTTTGAACCAATCATCATCAAACTTGGTCAGAATGCTTGTCTAGTCAATTGCTTGGATGAGTTTGAACATGGGTCATCTCTGATGAAAAACTAGGACACAGGAGCTAAAAATAGAAATACCTTGTGAACACTCTAGTGGTCACATTTTTGACCCAATCATCATCAAACTTGGTCAGGATGCTTGTTTAGATAATTGCGCAGATGAGTTCGAATATGGGTCATCTCTGATGAAAAACTAGGTCACAGGAGCTATAAATAGAAAAAAACCTTGTGAACACTCTAGTGTTCACATTTTTTACCCAATCATCATCAAACTTAGTGTGGATGCTTGTCTAGTCAATTGCTCAGATGAGTTTGAATATGGGTCATCTCTGATGAAAAACCAGGTCACAGGAGCTAAAAATAGAAAAACCTTTTGAACACTCTAGTGGTCACATTTTTTACCTAATCATGATCAAACTTTGTCAGGATGCTTGTTTAGATAATTGCTTTGATGAGTTTGCACATGGTTTATCTCCGATGAAAAACTAGGTCACAGGAGCTATAAATAGAAAAACCTTGTGAACACTCTAGTGGTCACATTTTTGACCCAATTATTAAGAAACCTTGTCAGGATGCTTGTTTAGTCAATTGTTTGGATGAGTTTGAACATGGGTCATCTCGGGTGGAAAACTAGGTCACAGGAGCTAAAAATAGAAAAACCATGCGAACAGTCTAGTGGTCACATTTTTGACCCAATCATCATCAAACTTTGTCAGAATGCTTGTCTAGTCAATGCTTGGATAAGTTTGAACATGATTTATCTCGGATGGAAAACTAGGTCACAGGAGCTAAAAATAGAAAAACCTTGTGAACACTCTAGTGTCACATTTTTGACTCAATTATCATCAAACTTGGTCAGGATGCTTGTCTAGGTAATTGCTCGAATGTCAAGCTCGAATATGGGTCACCTGGGGTCAAAAACTAGATCACACTGCTCAAATATGGATAATCTTTGTTAACACTAGTGGTCACATTTTTGACACACCTGTCATGAAACTTGGTCAGAACGCTTGTCTAGGTAATTGTTCGGATGAGTTTGACGGGTCAGGTGAGCGATCTAGGGCCATCATGGCCCTTTTGTTAACCAGGTTTTCCGAAGGAAAAAACTGGTTATTAGATTGAGGTATGTCGGCGGGCGGGCGTATGGGCGGACGGCCCGGCGGGCGTAAACAATTTCTTCTGTGCGCAACTCCTCCTACATTTCTCAACGGATTTTGACCAAACTTTCACAGAAGCTTTGTCATCAAGTGCCCTGGCGCATATTGTCGGGGTTTTGCGATTAGATAATATTTGACCTAATTATGGCCCTTTGTTTTTTTTCCTTATATAGAATATATAGTGAACAATTTCTACAGTGCGCAACTCCTCCTACATTTCTCAACGGATTTTGACCAAACTTTCTCAGAAGCTTTGTCATCAAGTGCCCTGACACATATTGTCAGGGTTTTGCAATTGGTATATATTTGACCTAATTATGGCCCTTTGTTCTTTTTCATTATATAGAATATATAGTGAACAATTTCTTCTGTGCGCAACTCCTCCTACATTTCTCAACGGATTTTGACCAAACTTTCACAGAAGCTTTGTCATCAAGTGCCCTGGCGCATATTGTCGGGGTTTTGCGATTAGATAATATTTGACCTAATTATGGCCCTTTGTTTTTTTTCCTTATATAGAATATATAGTGAACAATTTCTACAGTGCCATCTCCTCCTACATTTCTCAACGGATTTTGACAAAACTTTCTCAGAAGCTTTGTCATCAAGTGCCCTGACACATATTGTCAGGGTTTTGCAATTGGTATATATTTGACCTAATTATGACCCTTTGTTTTTTTTCATTATATAGAATATATAGTGAACAATTTCTTCTGTGCGCAACTCCTCCTACATTTCTCAACGGATTTTGACCAAACTTTCACAGAAGCTTTGTCATCAAGTGCCCTGGCACATATTGTCGGGGTTTTGCGATTAGATAATATTTGACCTAATTATGGCCCTTTGTTTTTTTTCCTTATATAGAATATATAGTGAACAATTTCTTTTGTGCGCAACTCCTCCTACATTTCTCAACGGATTTTGACCAAACTTTCTCAGAAGCTTTTTCATCAAGTGCCCTGACACATATTGTCAGGGTTTTGCAATTGGTATATATTTGACCTAATTATGGCCCTTTGTTTTTTTTCATTATATAGAATATATAGTGAACAATTTCTTCTGTGCGCAACTCCTCCTACATTTCTCAACGGATTTTGACCAAACTTTCACAGAAGCTTTGTCATCAAGTGCCCTGGCGCATATTGTCGGGGTTTTGCGATTAGATAATATTTGACCTAATTATGGCCCTTTGTTTGTTTTCCTTATATAGAATATATAGTGAACAATTTCTACAGTGCGCAACTCCTCCTACATTTCTCAACGGATTTTGACCAAACTTTCACAGAAGCTTTGTCATCAAGTGCCCTGACACATATTGTCAGGGTTTTGCAATTGGTGCAGACATGCTTTTTGTGCTCCTCGAAAACAGTGATAAACAAATGGATTTAATATGAATATATTGGATAATTTTATATCTATGGATTCCTTAGAATTTTCTTCATAAAACTACAGTGTTGAAATTGAATAATATTCACTAGCAAAAATAAAAATTAGTGAAAACTAATAAAAAATAATAGTCATAAAAGGAAATAAAGGATTAACTAGGACTTAAAATTGCATACATTGCATTCCTTCTAATCAGTAACAAAAGATTGTGTTGATAAGGATATAAATTTTAATAGATTTAAGTGTTAACAACAACAATGACTAATCAGTCTTCCATTGATATGGATAGCTTTGAAGGATTTTCTCAAAGTGACTTAACAGGTACTTTAACAGAGGACAATATGTTTGATCTATATGTTAGTCCAGCAAGTGATAACATAACAATAACCTTCTTTGTGCAATCAACACATGATAAAATGAGAGAAATTCTACAATCTCAATACAGCATGGTCCAGACCCCAGACAAAAAGGGATTAGTAACAACTTTAACAATGTCTGGAAAAAAAGTTGTGATAAGAATATATCACAATACACTAACAATGACTGTTCAAGGTGCAGGCTGCAAAGAATGGATCAACACTTTCCTTGAGGGTTGCAAAAGTAAACTGATGACACAAGAAAATTCAAACAAAATACCACAAAACAATACTAGAACATCATCAACTAATAATAATCAAGTATTTTCCCCAAAGCTAACTTTAGTAAATAGTGCATCAACCATCCCAAAACTGATCAATCATTCAACAAACATTAACACTAATGAGCCAGAAACTGATTCATCACAAACTCAAGAAACATCAGAAGCTGAAGGCAATGGTGCAAAATTAAAACAAAGTGACTTTGGTGCTTCTTATGCATTTAACCCTCTACCAAAACCAAAGAAGAAAAAGAGAGGGATATTCAGCTTTAATTTTGGAAAAACAGTGACATCTACTCCAGTAAACAGTCACATGTATCAGTACAAAGCCAAGTCTGGATCTGTCAATAAAAGCAAAGACCAAGGACATCAAATTTCGTTTTTACAAGAGCAGACTGATGTAAAATCAGTAATTAGTATTGATGATGAGGACTGCAGCTACCAAATAAACGGTGACACAGCAAGTCTGTCACATTCAAGAATTAGCACAAACACAGAATCTGACACCACTGAAAGTAAAAGTGCTAAATCACCTATAGAAAAAAATGACTTTGCAGTACAATGTGACCTTAAAGCCGGAACAGAAATAAACAAACTTTCACAGTCAGCTGAAATTATGAACAGTAATCTAAATGCTCGGCTACTCATCCTCGAGGAAGAAATGCAAAAATTGAAACAAACCAATCAGTCCTTAAAACAGGAAAATAGAATTCTCAGAGAAAAACTGTCATCAAACCAAAGCCAAAAAGAAAATAGTGAAGCCATCAGGGATGATATAGCAGATATAAAGGATAAAATGTCAGACTTCTTACTGAATCTTGAAATGCTTAAGAAACAAACAGAAAATTTGCCATCAAATGCCGATATATATTTACTCCAGAGTGAAGTGAGGAATATAAGGAAAGAGCAAGAAGATAAAATCAACCAACAAACCTTACCAGCCTCTAAACCAATACAGAGCAATGAAACCTCAGTTACAGAGACAACCCAAGATTCATACATCAACATGCAAGACATGAAAGTACAAACTGGTGAGCAAAACACAGCAAAACAGAAAACCGACACCAATAGGCCATTAAAAACCCAGCAAGGTATGAAACAAGTATTGATCCTTGGTGACTCTGTGACTAAAGGATTACGTAAAGACAAAATGAGCACAAATTCAACTATAGTAGATATCAAATCCCACCGTGGGGCAACTGTTAAAAGCATGCAGGCAGCTATAACTGACCCAAAAATGCAACCCAAAACAATTACAGATGCAGATATAGTCATCATACATGCTGGTATAAACAATATATCAAATGCAGACAAACCAACTGATATCTGTGATGAGTTTCTTAATCTTACTCATGCACTTCAAGGAATCAACTCAAAGGCAAAAGTAATGATTTCGTCAGTTCTACCAAAGAAAAGAGACCTTTTGTCTACTGAAAACATATCTGTCACCAATAACCTTCTGAAAAACATGTGTACAGAAAAAGGGTTCACATTTATTGACAATGACAGTATAATGATAAAGGATGGAAAAGTGAACCAAACTCTCTTCTATGATGAAGTCCATCTTAACATTGAAGGATCAATTGTATTAGGGAAACAACTTAACAAAGCTATACGCACATCCCTTGGATTGCAACAGAACTCTCCACAAAAACCCGTAAATTTTCAGAAGGCTCAACATCACCAAAAACTGGATCCATACCGGAATTACAATACACGAAACAGGGGCTTTCCAGCAACACCAAGATATTGGCCATGGAATCCTGAATGCATCCAAAGTGGTAGCTGACACTGTCAAATATTTCAAAGAAAGTGATAATATTACACATGAAATTGTATCAAATAATATTCAATACAGTGTATATAATGTAGATAATATCAATATGAAAAGGAACAGTACTGAAAAAAATAGTGATAATTACACAGATCCAAACCCCAACCAATCAGATGTCAATACCGATTCACCACAAGCTGATATGATGCTTAAAGACGTAAAATTTGACAGAAATGGCATTAACTTTATGCATCTGAACATACATTATCTTTATCCAAAGTTTAGTGAAATTCAATTCTTAATTAATAAATTTCCAAATATTGACATACTAGGACTGCAAGAAACTTTCCTTAGTGACAAATTTTCAAACAATGAAATCCATTTAAATAATTATCAACTTTTCAGACGTGATAGAGAGTCTAACGGGGGTGGAATAGTTTTATATGTAAAGTCAAACCTACCATGTGAACTAAGAGCTGATCTTGATTCTAGTGATATTGAGGCTATATGGGTAGAAATGAAACTTGACAAACAAAAACCCTTTATTGTAGGATACATTTATAGGCCCCCATCATCGCCAGCTTCTTGGAATGACCAGATTGAAAATATTTTAGATACACTTTATGTTGAAAATAAAGAAATTATTCTATTAGGAGACTTAAACTACAATTTTATAAATTTAAGCCCACTTAATTCTAAATGGAAAAAAAATAATCAATACTTTCAACTTACAACAACTTATAACACAACCCACTAGAGTCACACAAACAACGTCTTCCATTATAGACCACATATACACCAATCATCCACAGAATATAAGCTACACAGTTGTTCCAGTAATGTCTATTAGTGACCACTACCCTATTTGTTTTACAAGGAAAACTAATGCAAAAATCAAAAAAAGGCCCATTACATATAACTATTAAACTACAGGTATTTAAAAAAATTCAATGCAGAAAACTTTTTAGTTGACTTATCAAATCAACCATGGTCATTAATTGATGTATTTACAGAACCTGATGATGCCCTTGACACTTTCTACGATTTATTTCTAAAAGTTTTAGATTTACATGCTCCGTATAAACAAAAAAGGGTAAAACGCAAAAACCAAAATGAATGGTTCACAGATGAAATAGCTAATGCAATAAAAGAACGAGATTTTGCAAAAAAGAGAAATAACATTGAGGAATTTAAATACTGGAGATCGCAAGTCAAGGTGCTTTCTCACAGATCAAAAAAAGAATTCTTTAATCAAGAGATATCTTCAAACAACAAAAATCCTAAAAAGCTATGGAAAAATTTAAAAGACTTGAGTGGAAAAGCTGAAAACCACCAAACTAATTACATTAATGACGACAGTGGAAATCCAGTCTATGACCCTAAACAGACAGCAGAAATTTTTAATACATTTTTTTCAAATTTATTCAAAAATGCAGAAAATATTACAAAACTAACAAGTGCAAATGAATACATACTCAAAGAAATGTTAAACAGCAAAATTGACCAAAATACACCAAAATTTGATATTCCACCTATAGATCCAAGTCAAGTCAAACAAGCATTAGATTCTCTTGATGTTACAAAGGCTACTGGACTTGATGGCATTAGTGCTAAATTTCTAAAAACTGCATCCCCTGTTATATGTAGACCAATTTCTACTATTATCAATTTGAGTATCACAACAGGTAAATTTCCTGAAAAATTAAAACAGTCTAAGGTCACACCATTCTTCAAAAAAGGACACAAATCAGATAAGAATAATTATAGACCTATATCTGTTCTTCCAATACTTTCTAAAATATTTGAAAAACATGTGTCTGATCATTTAAAACAATTCCTAGAATTGTATAATTTCATTTTCAACACCCAATCAGGATTTAGAACAAAACATTCATGCGAAACTGCATTGACAAATATTGTTGACAACTGGATTAAGGCAATAAATGATGGAAAGCTAATTGGCACAATCTTTCTTGACTTGTCAAAGGCATTTGACCTTGTAAATCATAAGTTACTCATCCAAAAACTTTATTACTATCATATTTCTTCTGGTGCAATTACCTGGTTTACATCATATCTTGAAAATAGAACACAGAAGGTCACTGTATCTGGCAACCTATCAAAATCAGCAACAGTCATATCAGGGGTACCTCAAGGATCTGTCCTTGGACCTCTGCTTTTCATCATATACATAAATGATCTACCACTCCATTTGAAAACCTCAGAGGCAGATCTTTTTGCTGATGACACTACTCTCACAGCATCAGGTCTCTCTACACAAGATTTACATAATAAACTTCAAACTGACCTTGACAATATTAATCTATGGTGCAAACAAAATGCAATGATGCTAAATGCCCAGAAAACAAAAGCAATGAACCTGTCATCCAATAGAAATAAACAACAATTACAACCATTACATCTGCAAGAACATGAAATTGAATTTTCTGAGACAGAAAGGTTACTAGGTATTCATGTTGACAATAATCTTAAGTGGAAAACCCAAGTAGACAAGACATTAAAGAAATGCAATACACAGTTGTACCTTCTTCTCCGAATTAAACAATACCTTGATGTAAATGCAAGAAAACTGTTCTTTAATGCTTATATCTTACCACATTTAGATTATTGTTGTACAGTCTGGGGGAATTGTAACAATGAACAGATTTTGGATATCATAAAATTTCAGAAAAGAGCTGCAAGAATCATTCTTGACAAAAGCTACGATGCTCCATCTGCTGAGTTATTTAATGAATTAAATTGGATAAAATTTGATGAAAGAATAAGAAACAAAAAAGCTGTCATTATGTATAAATCTTTAAACAATGCCTCATTTCCACAGTACATGAAAAACAAATTTCAATTTATTCATCAAAGACATGAGCATAACCTTAGGTCAGCAAAAAACTCAGATTTATTTGTGCCACAACCTAAAAAAGAATTTTTTAGAAAATCTCTGACATATTCAGGCCCTAAACTATGGAACAATATCCCTCATTCTATTCGTAAATCTGAAACTATTAGAAAATTCCAAGCTTCCTATATCAGTTGGAATTTCACATAAGTACCTTGGTCTTGCATAGATTAAGTATTAAGTAATATATGTACATGCATTGTGTTTTGAATATGTATTTTGTTTGAATGTACATTGTTTTTGTTGTGTTTTCATATATATATTATGCATTTTGTGTCTTCATGTATGTTATTTGAAAATTTTGCTGTATAACCATTATGTAAATTATGTATATTTTATGTATATTTATGTTTTGAGGCCCACATGGAAGATTGGGAAACCAAATGTGTAGCCTCAGTAAATAAAGACTTTACTTACTTACTTACTTACTTACTTACTATATATTTGACCTAATTATGGCCCTTTGTTTTTTTCATTATATAGAATATATAGTGAACAATTTCTTCTATGCGCAACTCCTCCTACATTTCTCAACGGATTTTGACCAAACTTTCACAGAAGCTTTGTCATCAAGTGCCCTGGCGCATATTGTCGGGGTTTTGCGATTAGATAATATTTGACCTAATTATGGCCCTTTGTTTTTTTTCCTTATATAGAATATATAGTGAACAATTTCTACAGTGCGCAACTTCTCCTACATTTCTCAACGGATTTTGACCAAACTTTCACAGAAGCTTTGTCATCAAGTGCCCTGGCGCATATTGTCAGGGTTTTGTGATTGGATAATATTTGACCTTATTATGGCCCTTTGTTTTTTTTCCTTATACAGAATTGAACAAATTCTTCTGTGCTGAACTCTTCCTACATTTCTCAACGGATTTTGTTCAAACTTTCACAGAGGCTTTGTCATCAAGTGCCCTAGCACATATTGTTGGGGTTTTGTGATTGGATAAGTTTTTACCTAATTATGGCCCTTTGTTTTTTTTCCTTATACAGAATATATATAGTGAACACTTCTTCTTTGCGCAATTCCTCCTACATTATTCATGTTTTACATTGCACATAGTTACATTGTTTGTTGCTTAATGTATTTGTATTTCAAATACAACATATTTATCTACAATGGTGATAATTGAAAACCTGGTTTCATGGCATTGCCATGTTTCTTGTTTTCCTTTCAGGAGAAGGCAGGTTACAAAGAGGACTTTTAATGTTCTAGGTTCCCCAAATGTACTGCTGAATGTACAACCTGATAAAGTAAGTGATAATATGAATTATGTCCCATTTAATTAATGACTTATATAGGTATGTATAAATGTGACCGATGAGCAGGAAGGACTTGGTCATCATATCACCTTTAGATTAAACATTAACATTGATATTCAAACAGATAGAATAGTCAAGTCATCAAGAAATGTTGGCAGTATTTTAACTTGTACATAATGTAGGTCACTGTCAAAGACTCGTAGCTCTAGTATGGATCATATTGCTCTTTGTAAATTTGATCTTACAAATTTTTAACTGTGATTGATAATTTGTAAATTGATAAATTATCAAGGCTTGTTTACTATCAAGCACTGAGAATAGTTGTGTGTGCTAGGATATAGACGGTTATTTTTAGCTTGACTATTCGAAGAATATGAGAGCTATTGTAGTCGCCCCGGCGTCGGCGTCAGCGTCCGCGTCGGCGTCTGCGTTGGTTAAAGTTTTTTGTAAAGTCAAATATCTCAATTATTGCTTGAGATATTCAATTGAAACTTACAATACTTATTTATAGTAACAAGGTACATCAGATTGACAAGTTGGATAACTCTGTCTACAATATTGCCAGAATTATGCCCCTTTTTAACTTAGAAATTTTGGTTAAAGTTTTTTATAAAGACAAATATCTCAATTATTGTTTGACATATTCAATTGAAACTTACAATACTTATTAATAGTAATAAGGTACATCAGATTGACAAGTTGGATAACTCTGCCTACAATATTGACAGAATTATGCCCCTTTTTAACTTGGAAATTTTGGTTAAAGTTTTTGTAAAGACAAATATCTCCATTATTTCTTGAGATATTCAATTGAAATTTACAATACTTTTTTTATAGTAACAATGTACATCATTTTGCTAAATTGCATATCTCTGTCTGCAATATTTGCAGAATTATTTGCCCCTTTGAAACTTAGAGATTTTGGTTAAAGGTTAAAGGTCTTCAAAGATATTTACTTGAAACTTTACACAATTGTACTTACGGTTATAATTTGAGGGTCATAATTGTATGTCACTGACCAAGTTCCATAACTCTATCTTGCATTAAGGCTGATTCATATCCCCTTTTCTACTTAGTCTCTTGGTTAATGTTTACATGCAAGTTTTACATATCTCAATAACTATTAAAGATATTTATTTAAAACTTCACATATGCATTTAGGGTCAGAATTGTAGGTCACTGACAAAGATCCATAATTCTATCTTGCATTTAGGCTGATTTTTCTTCTTTTTTTCAACGTAAAAAATTCATGGTAAAGTTTTGCTTGTAAGCTGTTATCTCCATAACTACTGAAGGGTTTGTGCCTTTTTTGGGACAATTTTATGCATTCGTAATAATAAAGCAGTGATTTACTTGATAAAACATCTTAATAACAAGCCTTTGTACCTTTTCTGTCAATTTTATGTATTCATAGGTAATTAGTATGATTATACTCAATAAAGCACCCTTGTGACATTACCTTCCAAATAGTCAAGCCAATACTGTATAATTAGACTCTCTCTAAGACCTATAACATGAATTTATAAAAAAAAATTAGCCCTTTTGTGAACTTAAAAAATTTAACATTATCAAGGCTCTTTTACTATCAAGCAATTAGAATAGTCGAGCGTGCTGTCCTACCGACAGCTCTTGTTTATTGCTCTTTTTACATCAGCTAGGGCTGTGCATCATGTTTCTCTTTAAATGACTGCCCAAATGGCAATTTGCTGTTTATATTTATTCTAAGAGGTTACTAAGGGTTATTCTGAATATGTAATTTACTCTCATGCCTTTTTCCTTCCTGTCTCATAGGTTAGGCCATCATTCCAATCATACTATCAATTTCAAGTATGATTAATTTTTGTGTCCCCACTATGGGGAGGGGATGGGTAGATTTGCCCTTGTCCGTCCATGCGTTCTCCTGTTGTGTCACATATAGCTCTAAAAGTGCTTAAGCTAGAGTCAACAAAATTTTCTAGAGTGTTGGTCAGCATGTGAAGATGTGCACCTGGGGTTTTGCATGTAGATTAATTTAGTTTCATCAGAGTTATTGCCTTTGACTTAGTAAAAGCTGGCAATTTTCAATTTGTGCTGTGCGCAACTCAAAAAATATTTTACTAATAGTCATGAAACTTCACAGGAATATTGCTCAGCGTGTGTAGTTTTGCACCTGTGAAACTATTCAGTATTTGTAGAGTTACTGTTCTTGACTAAGTAGATAATTGCAATTTTCAACTTGTGTCACACAGCCCAAAACATGTTTGACCTAGAGTCATAAAACTTTACGGAAATGTTGGTCAGCATGTATAGTTGTGCATCTGGGGGTTTTGTTGTTGATTGATGCAACAGTCTGTCAAGTTGTTCCTTCTTTTCCTACTTTCTCCTACTTTTTTAAGTGTTCCTACTTTTTCCTACTTTATTCCTACTTGTCTTCAATTCCTACTTTTTAAGAACTCAAGAAATTTGCAATAAAAATAAAGTTGTACTTCTAAATCAGTGCTTAGTATCAATTCAGGATAGACGTGATTGTTTTATGACTGTAAGACTGCAAGAAGCTTTTATTTCTGTGGCACAAAGACCCATACTGGCTGTCCCACATGCTATTTAAAGTTACCTGTGACAGTCAGATGTATATGCAGGGCACCAGGTCCATTTTTGTAATTTTTTGTAAATGAGTAAAACGGTTAGTTTATTGCATATTGTTGCAATGCACACAATATATCAGGGGTTTACTTAAGGTTTTGACTTTTAAAA
>NW_026858457.1:0-42660 GCF_026571515.1 Ruditapes philippinarum | reverse complement strand
ACATATTTTTATATAGATTAGTATAAGATTTGATATAAATATTATATTTTAATGTTCTTTTTTAAAGAAAGAGGAGGAAGATATTACATTATATGACCGAAGGTCCGATATGAGTCAAAGAGACGTACCAGATGGTTTCCTAACTACACGACAACCTATCAGAGTAAGTCTTCGTCACTGAAATACCTATGTAAATATTTAATAGTTAATTTTTAAATAGAATATAAAAAAGAAGTTACAAAAATAAAGTGTGGCCCATGATATATTGTAGGAAATTTCACCAATCTACATTTCAACAGCATGATGTGAAAGGGTCATGACTAATTTTTTTTATACAAGTTACAACCCTTTCACACAAAGACCTCGATTTGTATTTATTGATATTGATGGGCGTCCATGGCAGAGTTGTTAAGTTTATTGACTTCTAACCACTTTCCCCTCACTACTGTGGGTTCAAGTCCCACCAGGGACTTTGGACTGTGGATTCTTTCATGTGAGGATGCCACCCATCTAGCTGTATGGAACGTGGGTGGTTCTACTTGGTCCTGGTTCGTGCCTGAAATAATATTCTTAGGGACCCTTGAGGTCCTCCTCCATCATTAAAGCTGGAAAGTCGCCAAATGACTTACTGTGTTGGTGCAACATAAAACGTATTAAGAGATAAACACTGATTAGTGTCTGTTTATTATCCAGGATCAGGTTCAGAGACATGAGGGATATGAAAGAGATGAGGATTTGCCTGTAGGATGTGTACATGTAGAAACAGTGAGTCTGATTTCCCGGAAACCGGCACCAAAAGAGAATGGTGCCGGCGACTGTCCTGAAGGGTTTACAAGATGGAAGGGGAAAATTGTCCGCAACTTTAAGAAATTTAAAAAGGTATGAATGCATATACATGTTTGTTTGACTTTTATCTATCCAGGATTTTTCTATGCCCATCGCTATAACATGGATTTGACAGTCCTTTTTGAACTTAGAAAATTCTACATTTTCCAGGCTCTTGTTATCAAGCACTGAGAACAGGTGAGAAAGCTGTCCTACTGACAACTCTTGTTTATGTTTATCATATACTTTACCAGTAAAGTAAATACTAAGTATATAATAGTACAAATATCACATTTTGTACTGATGGACTACAGGAGCACAAGCCCAGTAAATGCTTTTAATGCAGATTAAATCCTCCAAAGGACAATTGTGGTTAAGTTGTTAAGAGTTGTAAACTTCAATTCACTTGCCCCTTCTTGTTGTAGATTCCAATTCCACAAGGGACTTTGGATTCTTTCATGTGAAGAAGCTATTCAGCTAGTAAAGAGAACATCAGTGGTTCTACCTGGGTAGCTTCTTATGTCTGAAATTATACTCAAAAGGGGATTGGACGTTTTCTTCCATCACTATAGATGAAGATATATAGTGTCAATGCAAGCAACCTATTAATTATAAACCCTTTACAATATTCATGTGTCACATTTTGTACTTGATTTTCTTTTCCTTTTTTTGTTTGTAGACAGACCATGCTGGCTCTCAAGGGTTACCTAATATTATTGGAGGTAGTGATCTTGAGGTGCATGTTGCTAAAAGATCAAAAGAGTTAGATGATTGGTTCAGGGAATCTTTACAGGTATTTATTGGAAGATCATTTATCCAGCATAGTTATGGTCACTGACATTATGAAATATTTTACTTCTTATGCCTCCACAATGTGGGAGCATATAGCGTTGCACTTGTCCGTCCGTCCGTCCGCACTACCGAATAGGGTTAGAGGGCCATCTAACTGTAAACAGAACAAAAGAGAACAATAGAGTTCATTCCGTAACAATAGAGTAAGGGGCCATTGGCCCTCTGTTAAACAATAGAAAATAACAATAGAAATGGCCCCTTATTCCAATTCGGCCGGGTGTCCGTCCGTCTGTCCGAGCAAACATTTGATTATTATGAGCTTCATTCCGTAGTTAAATAAAGAACAAAAACTCATAAAATTCAAATTAAGAGCTATTTTTTTGTTTCTATGAGCTTATTTTGCTTATGGACGTTGGTCCAGGTGGTGTTTATGAGCTAATTTGCCTCATAAACATCAAAAGTTGGTACGTCCGTCCGTCCCGAAATCTTGTAAACGCAACTTCTCTTAAACCGGATGGCAGATTTTGCTTAAACTTACAGGGATGAACAACCTTAATGTGTAGATGGCAGTAAAGGAAGGAATTTTGGCTGCGACCAAATTTAACAGAATTATGGCCCTTTGTTGATTTTTTCACTATATACTATGTAGAAATTTTGTGAACGCAACTCCTCTTAAACCGGATGTCAGATTTTGCTTAAACTTCCAGGGATTAACAACCTTAATGTGTAGATTGCAGTAAAGGAAGGAATTTTTGCTGCGACCAAATTTAACAGATTTATGGCCCTTGGTTGATTTTTAGTTTCACATGTAGTCAAAAAAATATTTGACCTAGAGTCATAAGATTGACAAAACAGTGGTGTGTGGCGGCATCCGTGTCCTATGGACACATTTCTAGTTTAACTTATAAATGACTCATAAACACAGAATGGAAGCATTGAGTCTACAGTCTGTTGATTTGCTTGTTTGACTCATGGCAATGCATGTTAGATGATGAAATTAACAGATAAATAAGGAGTGATGTATTTTATCTTTTAAGGTTACACTAAACATTGTTACTTTATATCACCCTTCTTTATTGGAATGCTTCCAAGGTTTTGGACTAGTTTTGACTCGGGACTCATTTCTTTAGCTTTGGGTCATTTACATCTAGATTATACTCTTGCTTTTGTAGTAATTAGGGATGAACAGTTTCATTGTAAGTTCTGGAGTATAATCAAATTTCATTATTGTTGTTTTAAACTCATAAAAAAGACTTGCTAATAACTGTGAAAAATTAAACCTTAATTTAAAAATCTATGAGTAACTGATACTTTTCTCTTTAAGACATTCAATCTTTCCCCCATAAAATTCATATGTTTTGGATGCCACACATGACTGACCAAAATTTTTATTTCAGACAGAAACAGAACACAATGCTGAAGAGAAAAGGGCCCAGGATTTGTTTGAGTAAGTACCTGTCACATATTTGTTTAAAAGTATATTTTAATTGAAAATCAATGAATGCTTGTAGGATATATGTTCAGCTCACTTGAGCACTCTTTGCTCATAGGTGAGTTTTTTTTAGATGACAATGGGTTGTTGCTCATTGTGGCTACTTATTCTTAGGTCTGATTTGTAAGTGGTTCACAAGAGTTTAGACTTAAAAATGAAAAAATTAGTAGTCTTCTTTTCAGAAACTACAACACACAAAACTAAAATAGTAGGCATCTAAAATAATTAGGTATCTACTATCACCTTGTGGTTCTGTTATAAAACTATATACTGTATAAGTGGTTAATTTAAAATGTGGAAATATTTACGATTTTTGTGAATTGAAATTATTTGCAAATAATTGCGCAAAAATTATTTCTTTTTATCAAACTTTCTTCATTTAAAAACACTTTGACCCACAGTCTTCATATTTGGTATGGAGATTAGTCATGACTAGTAAATGACCCATTTGGTCACCCATGTTGATTTTGAGGTCACTGGTTCTAAGGTCAAGGTCACGGGTGCCTTAACTTCAAAAAACTTGTCTGCTCAGTTGCTTAAGAATGCTTTTGTCAAGAGTCTTCATATTTGGTATTCAGGTTGGTTATGACTAGTAGATGACCTCTATTGATTTTGAGGTCACTAGGTCAAAGTCAGAAGACAACATACTCTTAAATAGTTTCTGTATTATTATAAACAATTTAACAGAATGCCCTTTATTTTTTCCATTTCAGTTTTGATCCAAGTGCACGGCGAAGAGGGAGATAAAATTTATGAACATTTCAAAATTTTTATGAGTTGTGTTATTTTCTTGATTAAAACCTTCGTTTTGAGTTGTCTTTATACTTATTTTTTATCAGTTTAGACGTATAATTCATCTTTATTTCACTGATTTTATTTTTTAATACAGTAAAAACTCTGAAAACAGGAATCCTCTGAAAACCGGACAATTTTAAAAGTTCTGTATTTTCTTCTTATCAGATCATTGAAAAACATCCTCTTAATACTGGAACCTCGGACTTCGGAAAACCGGACAATTTTCTATGGCTACTAATGCTAAACATGCATAAAAAATCCTCTAAAAACTGGACAGAAACTTAAGTATCAACTTTTTTTTGTATTTTGATGTGAACTAAGATATCCAAATGTACTCCAAACAGGTGACATGTTAATGGTCACGTGCTTTCTATCAATGCAGGTGTGAAAATACTTGTCAGTGTGTGTTCAATTCTTATTGGCAATTAAATTATAGCTTTTTCATCATAATTGTGTCTTGCCAAGTATAGGTATGACTTCCCAAAAAAAATTAATTTGTTGGGTTTTTTTTATATAAAATGTAAAAAGGAAACCATTTTGTTTAAAGATTCCTGTTTGGCTTAAAATTTTGATGTTGAAATTATCTTTTTTGGGGCATTGATTTTATGCAAAAATAACAATTAATTCCATTAATTACCAATTCTACCATATTAATTTCCACATTTCAAAAGCCATTTAGTAAGTTATATTTAAGACAAGGTGTTGTTTTAATTTCTAATTTTCTGAATTATATATATGAATTTGCATAATAAAATTTCTCAAGACATATATTGCAAAACGAAATTTAAGTATGACTTAAACAAATGGGTTGAAAAGTAAATACAAAGTCAATGTTCAAACCCATCATAATTTATCAATAAAAGTATAAAACCTCTGAAAACTGGAATCCTCTGAAAACCGGACTTTGGTGAAGTCCAGGCATGCAGGTTTTTACTGTACTCGTGTGAACTTACAACAGGATTTCCATCTGTCGGAGACAGTAGTTGTCTGTATGTCATTTACAATTTGTTTGTACTGAAACTATGGTATTTAAATTTCCAGCATGTTTCTGAGACCACATGGATCGTAGACTTAACACCATTAGAACTGCCAATTCTACGATCCATAATACGATACATATGGTCTCAGAAACATGGTACACCGAATTTCATTTTTACGTTCTTGGTGACCTGATAGTACTTGTACTGTTTGCCACTACTTCTGAAGTTCTACATGAAACAATGCACAGTCTATTGATGCCATACGTGGCAAGGCAATCCGGTCAACTCGTCCCCTAGTCAACTCGTCCTCTGGTCAACTCGGCACCTTTTTGGTCAACTCGTCCCCTACTTTTGGTCAACTCGTCCTCAAAGAGTCAACTCGTCCCTAATATGGTCAACTCGTCCCCTACGTTCGATCTATTCGTCACTATTATGTTGTAAATCAATGTCTTTAAATAGTACTTTTTATGTAAAATGAATAATTAATTTGATTGATATCGAAATATTAATAAAATAACGTCTTTTTTACGTTAAATTTTAATGATCTTTATCTAAACGCACGTGCATAGCTTTGATGTAAAACTACAAAGACAGTTAAGTTTGCAAACATTCAATTAATGTTTAATTAATCGGAGTTTTAATGATAATTAAAACTAAAATTAGGTCCAACTCTTTGATTTTTACCTTCTCCCTGAATGGATTAAAGACTGACGACAGATTAACAGAAATTGGGAGTGCTAAAAACTTTATGTCGGTGCGTATTGATCTCATTATAGAATGATCGTGTCAATTAAAAACATGATAATTGTTTGTTGTGAAATTGTCAATTGTTTCTGATTTTTTAAAATTGCATTTCATTGTAATATTATGGTCCATTATCATAGGAGTTGTATAAACATACATGCCTTTTGAAAGAGTTAGTATTTATTTATTTTTTCATTATTTTTTTTAAATAAAAAATCCGTACAATAATATTTGCCTTGGATATTAACTAATTGAAAACATAAAGTAATTACTAAATATTCAATTGCCATCTAATAATTAGTAAAGATTAATATTAAATTTCCATAAATAAATCTTTAAACTGATCTCAAAGAGGAGCTGTATAAAACCGAGTTCCAGAATTTCTTATTGAATTTCTTATTGAACATATTGAATGTATTAATTGTAATGAATTCAACATTTTCATATATTTGACCATACACCATCAAAAACAAAATTCGACATTTGGAAAATAAAATTTTATAACAACCTTTGGCACTAGTTTCAAGCGATTTGTATAATTTCAAATTAAAGACACACGTTCTTTAAATATATAAATACGTATCAAACCACAGAGGCAAATGTGTCTTTAATCCTATTTTCAAATTACTATGTGTTTACTTTAATAACCAAAGGCACGTGTCATGATATATTTAATTAACAACAAATAAAAACTCCAAATATTCGCATACAAAAAGCGTCAAAATATGTCCAATTTAGTAATTTTATAACGTATTATTTTAACAGTCTATAATAATTTATGAAATATATGAAAAACAAATAATAATAAAATATAGGGGACGAGTTGGGGACGAGTTGACCAGGGAACGAGTTGTCCAAGGGACGAGTTGACCAAAAAGGTGACGAGTTGACCAGAGGACGAGTTGACCAGGGGACGAGTTGACTCTGAATCCGTGGCAAGGTACGGCCCGCTATATACTCTTGCTGAGGTGTTAAACATCTGGTATTTTCCACAGAAGCAAATGTACAGACAAAGAAGCTCAAGGTCATACATGGCTACCTGCAAGAGACAACATACAACACATTACTGAAGTCATTTCTGTATTTACATGGGGCCATACTTGGCTAAGTATAAGAAGCAATGCACGGAATATTGCTGCAGCAATTTAGAATCTTTCAGGGGTCCATACGTGGCAACGTAAGCCCCGCAATACTCTTGCTAAAGGGTTTAACATCTGGTAATTTCCAAAGGGGCATATGTACCCCCTGTACGACAAAATAAACAAGCTCGGCCTTTAACAATTAAAGTATTTTCACGAGGTCATACGTAGCTACCTGCAAGAGACAAAATACAGCCTATTACTAAATTCAATGGGGCCATATGTGGCTGTCCACAAGGGAATAAACAATCTACTACTGCTGACATTTAAGATTTCTACACGGGACATATACGTGGCTAAGTACAAGACGTAATGCACAGTTCATTGTTGCAGCCCTTTTTAGCTCGACTATACGAAGTATATGGAGAGCTGTCTTACTCGCCCCGGCGTCCGCGTCCAGATTTTAGATTAAAGCGTTGGTGCAGTAAAATACACAGACGCTTGGGGTTTGGAGCTCAAAACGCCTTTAAAATCCAAATAAAATGCATATTTGTCAATCCCAGGACATGTACTGATCATATATATCAAAAAATCTTAATATATGCCGTTTTGAAAAAAAATCATATTTCAACAACTATAATAATGTATTATTATAGTTGTTGAAATATGATTTTTTTTCAAAACGGCATATATTAAGATTTTTTGATATATATGATCAGTACATGTCCTGGGATTGACAAATATGCATTTTATTTGGATTTTAAAGGCGTTTTGAGCTCCAAACCCCAAGCGTCTGTGGTAAAATACTTTTCACTGTAACTTTGTCATTTCTTAAGGTATCAACTTCAAACTTCAAATATAGGTTCCTTATCATCAACCAGTTCTTATGTGAGAAGGTTCATAACTCTAGCACCAATATTTTCAGATTTATCTCCCCTTGAATTTTCCTTTCCTTAAAAAATACTATTCTTTATTTTTTGAGGGATCAACTTCATACTTCAAATATATGTACCTTATCACAAACCAAATCGGCCCCTGTGCAAAAATCGGCCCCTAGACATTTCGGCCCTTTTCCGCGAAATGTTTCGGCCCTTTTTTATTACAGTTTTATTTAAGTATAAAAGGAATTAAAATCAACATGGCTTCAGGTCAAAACGGAGTTGTGAGTCCCAGCTGGTAATTAGCTTCTCCCAGGAATTTCATGACAATCTTGAAAGTGGCCAACAAACTGGTGTCATAATCATGGATTTCAGTAAGGCATTTGATAAGGTGGACCAACTTGTGAGTGGGTATAAGTTGTGAGGTTACAAATTGGGTCCATTCCTTCCTTAAGTCACGCTCCCAGCAAGTTGTAGTAGAAGGTCAAAAATCAGGAATTCTACCAGTCCTCTCAGGTGTCCCCAAAGGCTCAGTATTAGGTACCTGTCTTTTCCTTTCTTACATAAACGACCTCCTGGATAGTGTTAAGGTTCGACTCTTTGCAGATGATACTGTTGGCTACCTAACCATCAGATCTAAACAAGATGCCCAAACCCTCCAAGATGACCTTAATTCATGCTTTAGAAACATGGGAAAAAGACTGGTCCATGGAGTTCAACCCTGGTAAATGTGAAGTCTCAGGATAACAAGAAAAAGAAACCCTGTAATATTTCCTTATACCCTCCATAACATACAACTAAGCTCAACTCAAGAAGCAAAATACTTAGGAGTCACTATCAGTCAACTATCAGTCAAGACCTTTCATGGACCAAACATATAAACAATATAACATCCAAAGCATCCAAAGCAAATAACTCCCTCAGATTCATTAGAAGAAATATTAAAACCCCAAATAAAAAGAAAAAAGAAACTGCATAATTATAAGACCTATGTTATTCCTCAGGTTGAATATTGCTCCATAGTTTGGCATCCTTGGCAGAAATACTTAATCTATAAGATAGAGCAAGTACAAAGATCAGCTGCTAGATATATTTTAATGACTATTTATACAAGTAGTGTCTCAAAAATGATAAATGATCTTAACTGGCAAACCCTTAAACAGCGTCGAAACATCAGTGCATGTATAAAATCCAAAACAACATTGTTTTTGTTGACCACCAACACCTTACTCGAACAAGAAATCTGAACTACCTGATACCCTACTTGACGACACAATATCATCAAAATTCTTTCTTTCCTAGGAGCTAAGTCTTTGGAATAGCCTTCCTCTAACTGTTCAGTCTACAGTTTAAACATCTTTACTGAGAGGCTTGACCCATTATATAAATTCTAAATTGCACACTATGTCTTTTAAATTAATAGTCTTGTAGAACTTTTATTCTTTTAACTTTTTAATTTGCATATAAATAATTTCTTTTATTAACAGTTCCCTGACAACGCGCCTGCTAGTCATAATCAGAATTGATTGTTAAGCAGTATGATGTAGATGTACATAGATGATTCGTTAACATTGTAGTATATTGATTGATTGATGGCACACAAACAATTATGACATTTTAATCCTTAATTGATAATCCATTTTAGAGACTATATTATCAATCGCTATTTAGATATATGCTTTTATTCAAGGCGTGACATGCAAGAAATACAATACACCTAATACTGGTTTAACAAATTAATTATTTAAAGCATATTGCTAATTAGCCATTAGTAAAATCAAAGATTTTTTATAACTTATGATTTGATATAATTTCTTGATAATATATGCTCTGATTGAAAATCTATCACTTTTATTGTAAAACATGTTTGTTTTTTATATATAAACGTCTGTTTACAAAGTATTGTTTGATTTATCTTATAATTTTTTGAATGTTATGTGTTGTATTGTACGTATTGCTAAAACTCGTCACTTACTATGAATTTAATAGTTGTTGATAATTTAAATGTTTGTATTGTTCTGTGTCTTGATTTTTAATCGTTCAAATTTGAAAAAAAAAATTGTCGTATGGATGATAACAAGATTCAAACTATTCTACTATTTTATTATAACCATTTAATACATGTTGTTAAGATCAGAGCTCAAGTTAGAATGACTCAGGTATCAGAGAGGCATGATCATATATATATAACATAGCATTAATGAATATCAAGTAAAGGGAAGTTATCTCCTTAACTTATACAACTTATAGGATGAATGAATGAAAATATCTAACCTTTACATTCCAGAATATATAAAAAATATTTTTTTGTAAAGAGTTATCTGATCTTGATATCATAACAATAATAAGCAGATAAATATGTTTCAGTGTTCCTCACAGTACTATGTTTTGTTCAATAAAATTTATGTTCTGTTCCGTTTGTTTTTTGTTACTACTATTTGAGCCTAATTCAGTTAAAAATCATAATTTAATTATTCAATTAATTATCTTATTTCTTTTATTCTTTCATTTTTATATGCTATTAAAATTCTGGTATAAAACACGTTAAGGTAAGACTTATTCTTAACTAAATATGGGGCCGATTTGGTAAAGGGCCGAAACGTCTTGGTTAATTTTGGGCCGATACGTCTTGGGGCCTAAATAACTCGAAATCACGCACACTGATTTAGTGTCCTTGTACCTAGCACTCTGCGATGGCGACAAAGGATGCAAAAGTGGCGACAAAGGAAAGGCTTCGTCAATATTTGAAAAATTGCAATTTTCTTACAACAACATGTCCGCTAAAGATCTTATGTTGCGATGCCTCAGTGCCTGGAAGTAGCTTCTCGGAAGCCATAGTTCACTTTGAAATTCACGAAGGGTGGCCGCTTGCCTCTTTCCAGCTTAATAGTATCACAGGTGCTCGTCCAGTCTTGGTGCCCATATATAAAAAATGAAGTTTTAAAAAAAAAAATTGAAAAAAAAAAAATTGAAAAAAAACCATCAAAATTACTATTTTGGGTTGTGTGTAAGAAAAAAAAAATTGAATTTTTTTTTCCTATATACCTTTACTACGAATTCGTAGTAATGGTATATAGGGAAAAAAAATCAATTTTAGATAAACGTACCATTTGATGAAGGTTTAGACCACTAATCTTTGTGCAAAATTTCAGATCATTCGTGCACTTCGTTTTTCCACAATAATTATTCAAATTGTAAAAAAATGACGCATAACATTTAAACTGCTGCAATATTTTAAGATAACTTGCCACATATGATCACATTATGACACCATGTGCAGAGCACAACAGTGAAGTCATTACCCTCAAGATCAGGGTCAAACTTAAAGGTCCAATTTTAAAACATCTATTTTTCATGTCGGCTCTATAACTTATTGATAATTCAAAGGTTTTAAATGTATTTGGCAAAAATGATCCCCACCATGACACAATCTGCAGAACACAACATACATCCAGGTTGCTACCCCAAAGTTACATCTAGGTTGCTACCCCTATGGTCAAGGTTGCATGTTCTCCATAACTTTATGACCTTTTGGCGGCCCTTTTTGGAAGATTTTGAATAACTTGGCACTTAACAAATTATCACCATCATGAAACTATGTGCTTATGATATGCATGTCACAACATCAAGGTCATGGTTGGTTAAAGGTCAAGAAATACTCATTCATATCAGCTGCGAAAGGGGATTTAGCTGTCCTTCAGACTGCCTTTTGAAAATTATTTTTGATTAACTTTAAATTTGAATAAAACAAATTAATTTGTTGCCCCACGTACGGATTGCTGTTATATTTATTGTTTTAATTGTGGGTATATAGATTCTATGTGGACTCCATATACTCATCATGTCAACCTCACCCTTCTTTATTTTCGCTTTGCATATTCAATCAAGGAGCTATATACCTGACATATCCCAGTCTGAAAACAATAAATGTAACTGTTTTGATATGCATGTATCTTTAATTAAAAAATTAGCTTTAATTAAAAATTATAATTGGAAGCGTTAAAAATTATTTTCACCGATTGAACAGTAGATATCATACATGTAGGAATATACCTTAAATATGATCATTATGTCCCTTTATTGTAAAGTTTTAACAAGTTTTATCAAATATTGCTAAATTCACCCACTTTTGCTGTGAATAACTTCACAATCTACAGGGATTGCCGTGTGAGTTTTGTTAGTAAATTGAACTTCATACAATCTCAAAGTTTTTATGCAATGGACCTTCAGCGTTGATTTACCAAAATAAATTTACCTATCTATATGTATACCAGGTCATTGAGATGTGTGGCATGGACATGCAGATATACTTGTGAAAAGAAGTGTAGTCAAGGTAGTATCTGAAGAGAATGATTCCAATGAAGAGGATGGAAGTTCTAAACAATTGCAAAAGAAAATGAGAACTGAAAGTATTGAAGATGATGAGAGTTCAGAGTCAGGTGAAGATTATGACAGCAGTGTTGAAAAAGGAGAGAAAATGAATGCAATAAGTGATCATGCATTGTCACAGATATTGGCGCAAACAATAGTTAATGCATTTGCAGAAGTGAGCAATAATCAAAAGTTGTTCAGTTCCTTTATACCGTCTTTTATTGCAACTTCTAAAGTTATAAGAATAACTATGTACAACTGTAAATTGGATAGTCTGATAATGACAGATTATTTGGATATCTTCAAAGTGATCGGGCCCAAACGCGTCTTAAATTTATCAACTATCTTTAAGTATCTGGTTTGCCTTGAATTTTGAAAATTATTTGATAAAACTAATGACCTCTATCCTAAATTTGAAGAGGGACACATAAAGTCAAATTTTAAAGAACATGCTGGTGAAATGTTTGAGATATATAAAGAAAAGTGTACCAAACCTATGTCACGGGCAGAAATGAATGAAATTGTTGAAAAATTTAGATTGAAAAAACAAGGTATTTCATCTTTCTTTGATGTATTAGATAAAGCATTTTCACAGATTTGAAATATGGTAGATGGCTTAACCAATATTATCAGACCTTTTTTTTTAGCTTGACTATTCAAAGAACAAGGAGAGCTATATTGTGCTAACCCAGGCCTCGGCTTCTTTTAAGATTTTGCATGCAAGTTGGTATCTCAAAAATTACAGAAGGGAATCAATGGACTTCACACATTTATTTGAGAGCATAGTAGGTCACTGTTTAAGACCAATTATAGCTCTTATGTGGATTTTGACAAAATTATGTCCCTTTTTAAACATAAAAAATTCTACTGTATAACTATAGCCGCACAAATCTTAACTTTGATGATTGTTACTATAGCTTGCTATAATGTTAATAATTTATGTATGGATTGTACTCATATTTCAACATAACTCTTAAGTCAGAAATTACCTTGATTTTGATGGTCAAAATATTGTATTTTCACTCGATTCCACCTCAACCCCCATTATGATTGACTATTACTTTGTAATACATGAAATGATTGTCTTTATACTTGGACAAAAAATCTATCTTAAATTTTGTAAATTAGTTAAGTTCATGCAGTGTTGCTGTATAAAGCTATATGTAGATGTACACTACATACATATATATAGTAAGATACGTGAAGATTATAAAGTTTTGGCATAATTGTGGCTGCACATACTCTTAAAGATTTGTTATGCCCCCGCCGTGTAATGGCCGGGGCATATAGTGTTACCCTGTTCCGTCATTCCGTCCTTCCGTCCTTCTGTCATTCCGTCATCATCAGTTTCCGTTCATTATCTTAAGAACGGTTGCACACATTCAACTCATATTTAAGATATGGATATGTCATGACAAAATACAGGTCAAGTTCGAATTTGGTCATGGTTCGATGATTTTTGACAGAGTTATGCCCCTTTTACTTTGAAAATAATATGAAATTTCAGTTTCCGTTCATTATCTCCCTAACGGTACAACACATTCAACTCAAACTTGACATATGGATATGTCCTGAGAAAATACAGGTCAAGTTTGAATGTGGTCATGCCCCTTTTACTTTGAAAATAATATGAAATTTTCGGTTTCCGTTCATTATCTCCCCAACAGTACAACACCTTCAACTCAAACTTGACATATGGATGCGTCAAAAGAATGCGCAGGTCAAGTTCAAATTTGGTCATGGTTTAATGATTTTTGGCACAGTTATGCCCCTTTCACTTTGAAAGTAATATGAAATTTCCAGTTTCCGTTTATTATCTCCCCAACAGTACAACACATTCAACTCAAATTTGACATATGGATATGTTTTTGGAATGCCCAGGCCAAGTTCGAATTTTGTCATGGTTCAATGATTTTTGGCAGAGTTATGCCCCTTTCACTTTAAAAATAATATGAAATTTACAGTTTCTGTTCATTATCTACCCAACAGTGTTGCATATTCAACTTAAATTTGACATATGGATATGTCAAAGGAATGGGCAGGTCAAGTTGGAATTTGGTCATGGTTTGATGATTTTTTTGCAGAGTTATGTCCCTTTCACTTTGAAAATAATATAGATACATCTTAGGAATAAGCAGTTTAAGTTTGAATTTGGTTTTGGTTCAATGATTTAAGACAAACTTATCTTTCCTGAATGTTGGAAAAATTTTGAACTTTCAGTTTCAGCACTCATACTTTTAGCCATTATTTTGGCTACAAATATGCAATATGCTATTTTTAAAAGGTTAAGACTGAATAATTTCAGTGTCTTGAACATTGTATGAAAATGGTTTGTGTTAACATTGAAAAGTTTTAAGGGCTTTGAACTTAAAATGAAAAAAATAATTAATGCACCATCTGAAATTTTGGCTGCATGCGGGGGCATCCGTGGCATGATGACACATTTCTAGTTTTTTAAGTGAAAGTAAACTGACTTTTTAGCTTCTACATTTGTTCGTTAACACTCTAGCGGTCACTAGGTCACACCACCCAAATATGGAAAAACCATGGTAACACTAGTTGACACATTTTTTACTCAATTGTCATCAAACTTGGTCAGGATGCTTGTCTAGGTAATTGCTTGGATGAGTTCGAACACGGGTCATCAAATGATTCAAATATCATGGAAATTGGTCTGAAAGTTTGTTTTTGATGATTTCTAGGTCAAGTTGGAATATGGGTCAACTAGGGTCAAAAAAAGGTTACACCACCCAAATATGGAAAAACCTTGTTAACACTCTAGTGGTCACATTTTTGACTCAGTCATAGTCAAACTTAGTCAGGATGATTTTCTAAGTAATTGCTCGGATGAGTTTGAATATGGGTCATACCTGATGAAAAATTAGGTCACAGGAGCTAAAAATAGAAAAATCTTGTTAACAGTGGCTACTGTTTTGATCCAAATATCCTAGAAATTGGTCTGAAAGTTTGTTTTGATGATTTTTAAGCCAGGTTCAATTATGGGTCACCTGGGGTCAAAAACTAGGTCACACCGCCCATATATGGAAAAACCTTGTCAGCAATCTAGTGGTCACATTTTTGACTCAATTGTCATCAGACTTGGTCAGGATGCTTGTCTAGGTAAAACTGAGTAATTGCAGTGTCAAGGGCAAAATCAAATTAAAATCAAGGTCAATTTAGTATTCTTTTTAATGTTTTAATGTCTTCTCCAAAGGATGGTTGTGCGAAGTATGAATACAATCAATTCATATGAATACAATCAATTCTTTATACTTTAAAAGTAATAGTCAATATGGCAAAAAAGTAAACCCTGTGAAATACAATAATTTGACCTTCAAGGTCAATGCCATTGATGAGTTATTAATTTAATTGAATGTACCTAAAGGCATTGACCTTAAGGTAGATGAATGACTTTTTGCTGAATTATGGAGTCACAGCTTTGGGCTTTGGACCACATGTACAGTTTTAGATGTTAAAATGATGAACTTTGATATCAGCTGACCTAAGATTTTGACCAAGTGGCCTACTTTCTTAGCTATGAACTTTGAATCATGTGCAAAGTTTTAAATGTAAAATTGAACTTTGATATCAGCTGACCTTAATTTTGACCTAGTGACATACTTTGGCTTTTTAGCTCACCTGAGCTAGCTCAGGGTGAGCTTTAAGGATCGTTAAAAATGTCCGTAGTCTCTCGTCCGTCCACATGTATTCATTAACATTCTAGTGGTCACATTTTTGCCTCAATCATCATCAAAATTTGTCAGACTGCTTGTCGATATGTTTGAACATTGGGCATTTCAGATGTAGTCATTTCAGATGAAAAATAAGGTCCCATGAGCTAAAAGTAGAAAAATCATGTTGACACTCTAGTGTCTACTGTTTTGATCCAAATATCCTGGAAATTGGTCTGAAAAGTTTGTTTTTGATGATTTCCAGTTCAAATTTTAATATGGGGTCATCTGGGGTCAAACACTAGGTCACACTGCCCAAATATGGAAAAAAAAACTTGTAAACACTCTAGTGGTCACATTTTTGACTCAATTGTCATCAAACTTGGTCAAGATGCTTGTCTAGGTTATTGCTCGGATGAGATCGATTGGTCAGGTGAGTTATTTAGGGCCATCTAGCCCCTCTTGTTTACTATTTTCTATAAATTTCTTTTTAGAGATTTATGTAAAATTAGCCAATACTTACTTTATTATTGTTGTTTACCCACCTTGTCTATTTCATATATATAAAATGTAAAACAAAGGTATAAAAAGATTATTTATTTATTTACAACCAAAATAGATATATTTACCAGGAAAATAAGAATTGATTACATTAAAATAAAATCACTGACCTATTTATTGTTGTTTTTTTAGCTCAGCTGAGCACAACGTGCTCAAGGGTGAGTTTCTGTGATCACTGCGTTTATCGTGCATCAGTGCCGCTGTGCGTACTTCAAAAATGGTGTTAAACTCTTAAAACAACAACTCCTCATACACCAATAGGCCAATATTATTTAAACTAAGCAGGAATGTTCCTTGCATGAAGCCACTTTGTTCAAAGAATTCCATTCATTCAATGCTAAATTCTGATTGCCATGGCAACGAAGGAAAAAAACGAAAGAGCTAAAGCTAGGATATTTGGCATGAAACATCTTCTAGTAGATGTCTACCAAGTTTGTTCAAATATAATCCCTCTAGAGGTTCAAAATTGGCCCTGTCCCAGGGGGGTCATTGGTTTTGTATATAGTAAAACTAAAAAATCCAAAGACCCTAGAGCTTAGATATTTGGCATGAAACATCTTCTAGTGAATGTCTACCAAGTTTGTTTAAACAAAAGCCATAAGGTAAAAATTGACCCTGCCCCAGGGGTCATTGATTTTTGTATACATTGCTTGCAATGTATACAGAGTTATAGCTGTATTTCAGATTTAGTACACCTAACGTGTTTTGCTGAACAACATCCACCTTTGGATGAAACCTCGATAAAAGTAGATCCTCATTTTGCAGGATTGTTCCACATTAAGATCACGTTTTATTAATATACTGTTTTGCATAGTGGTCAATAAGCTTTGAAAGTTCAAAACTATGCACTTTCAGTTCAAATAAACATTTTCTAAACATGAAAGCAAAAAATATGAAAATTTCTATTTCATTCATAAAAGCATTGTGTAAACCTACGCTTCAAACTTCGTATCGACGCAAATGCGCGTGCAAGAATGAATGAATTACGACAAACTCTGTATAAAAATATGTCCAACACCCAAAATTAATATTAAATCTGTTTAATAAACCTTATTTACTTTTAAATATAGACTTGCATACTTTTTCTATTTCAAACTGTTTTAGAAAACGAGCATATACAGATATATATGTTCTTATTTAGTGTTATGTAACATTGTAAGCGTCTGTTTGAATGGATAAAGTTAACGTTCTGACGAATTGTCATATAATTGCATATAGTAGGACCCTATCAACGTGGTGGCATCGGAGGAGTATGCAATTATTTGTTTTTCACACCTGCAGTGTGAAGTATTTCTGCCACTTTAGTGAAATATATCGTCCAAAAGCCATTTTCGGGAAGGGGAAAAATATTCGTACTCAATATTATTCGAACTAAGGATTTGTACTCAATATTATTCGAATTAGCCTTCGTAATCCGGTATTATTCGAACTGACCAATCATGGCAGATATGTTTAGACCCCCTGGACATTTAGATGTTGAAATGGTAACATATCACATAACTTTATCAAATGGAAGCGCCAATGGAAATTTACTTTACCAGTGTTGACTGCCATGGAAATGCTGAGAAAGATGAAAAAGATACAAGTAAATATCCTATTACACTATGCTGGACCACAGGCGCTAGTAACATAATCAAATATTTTACATAATCGTCTATATATGTATATAAAGATATATATAGACCGATTATGTAAAATACTTGATTATGTGACTAGCGCCTGTGTGCTGGACCTAAAGTTATCAATTTACATGGGCAATGCAAGAACATAAACTGAAAGTGAAAAAAATTATTTGACAAAATAGAAAAGCTATTGCAATCCTAGAAAAAATGAAGTGCTAGAATCACACAGATTTTGGGTAACAAATCCAGATAATTATTCATCATTTGACAGTTTTCTTACAGAGTTTTGAAAGCATGTTGAGTCCAGAAATATATTTTGAAATATGTTATTTACAATCCAATCACTCAGTCAGGCTGAGCCACCCTTAACATTTTTTTACATAACCCTTAGACTATTGATATATATATAAGGTAAAATTATTAGCCATATATCATTTATTATATGAGCTTATGATTGCATGGGCAGTTAAATTAAAGCCAGTAGTAAAAAAAGAGGGTTGACCTGGGATAACCAAAGTGAAGAGTGAAATATGATACTCAACACAGGTACATTCTAAATATTTAGATTGATGTTTATGATCAGATTTAGCACAAATAGTAATTTAATTTCCCCTGATACCACAAATATGAATTTATTTTAGAGTCCTGAAGATCTTTTTATGATGAAATCTTAACTGAAAAACCAGGTTTAACTGAATAATTATAAAATTCCTTGCCACAATGATAACTAGAAGGTACATAAAGCCAGTCAAAAAAAATATTTCTATCCATATTCATCATTCCTGGACCTCCATCCATTTGATGAATTTCTCCAACTGGTAAATTTTTCATCTCAGTATTATGTTTTGTTTGTTAATATAAAATATTTTTTATGTTTATATACAGCTAGAATAGTCTGTAATGGCTAAGATAGACAGATAAGAACAAACTTTTTAGTAAACATGAGTTACATCCCTTCAAATGGAGATAAAGATGAAACCCATAAGAAATTGCCATGTCTGACAGACAGCAAAATTATAAAATTCTGCAGGCTCAGTTTACTTAGGCCCATTAGGAGGTAGTGGTAATAACTGTGGGTCAAAAATGAAAAAAAATCATTTTCAAGGGATGTTTCTAATATGATTTACTTTAAATAATGGGTCATTATCAATGAATATTTCTTTGACTTCTATGCCCATGTGTAATAGATTATTGACATTGCCAGCAGCTAGATAGCTCAGCTGAGTGAGTCAGTACAGCCCACATACATGTATAATATTCTGATTCAGGTTTGATTCCCGGTCAAACTGCACATATTTCTCACCCTGTGATATTTTCACCCTGTTACTTTTAGGGTTCAATATATGTTTATGATGGTTCATAACTGAGTCATAAGTCAATTCACTTTGTTACTTAAGTGTGCCAATGAAAAAGGAAAAATTTCAATATGCTGTGGATTATGTCAATGCATAGAACTATGAGACTGAAAATATTTAAGCTGTAGAGCTGCTGTATGGTATTCCAAGGGTTCTGGGTTTTTGGTAGTTCTGAGGTATGGTATTCTGAGTGTCTCTGGTTTGAGTTTTAGTCAGGCTGCATTTCATTTTCTCACTCTTTTGATATTGATAAATATTTTCAGCTCATTATTGGCTGGACTGCATATATTAATGATTTGTTTGTATTAAATCAATATTGTTAAATATTAGTTATTGTCTATATATGCATGTGACTTGATTTTTGATAAGGCATTGTAACAGTACTACTTCTTAATTTGACCTTTTTTGTATTGGGGGAGAAGCCCTTAATTAACTCCTTACCAGTAAGTTTTTATTGTACACGATGATGATAGCTTGAAAGGATTTAGCTAAAAAAGATACTACATGAATTTTTTTTTCCTATTGGATTGTAAAATATTTATTGATTGTCAAAAAAACTATATGGAGTTCTCCTCGGTGACATTAAACAGTCCCAGCTGGCCATACATGCAGGACCTTGCAGACCATGAGACAGGGTGGTCTGTACCAAGACATTGACAAATCCGATATCGAGACATGGTGGACAGGACAGACAGTGATGTTCAGATCCCCACTCAGAAAGGAAGTTCCTAAGTTCCTGGTCTTCAATTACTTCATTTGCTTACTTGGAGTAAAGGTGCTGGAAACAATAGTATGATATCACAAAAAAGCACAGACTGTGATAAAAGTCAAACCAAAAAAGATACTATAAACTGAATTCATAGATTATATAAAAGAAATTTATTCATTCTTTAAGTTTATAGTTAACAAAAAAAAAGATACAGAGTATTTAATTTTGATATATAGCATATTAACACACATAAAGTGCATTATGCCATATAAATTTCAACTTAGTGCTTAAATACTTTCTGATGAACTCAGTAAGCAAACATGATTTACTAATCTTTGGATTCCCACACTCCTCTCCACCTAGCTCCAATGAGATCCACTTGGTTGACCATAACATGTACCATACCTCATATTGTTTTGTTTACAGTTAGGAATGAAAAAATGAAAGTTTATTCTAGATATTATAAAGCTTAATTTTATTAAATTTCACAAGGCTTTCAACACATCAACAATGTAATTGTCATTTTATTTTTTGAAAATGTGTTGGACTGCTGGTCTGATGCATGTAGATGCTGTGTTGGCATATATACTTTTTACATGTTTTTTGTGTGTGTGTGTGCATGCATGCGTGCATGTGTGTGTGTGTTTTATACATTATATAGTTAACATCTTTTGAAAACATCTTGTCCAATTTCAACCAAACTTGACAGGGTTGTTCCATGAGTAAAGGGCTTCCAAAGTTGTTCAAAGACTTAAATGAGGCCTAGAGCATAGATATTTTTGCAAAAGGCATTGTCTGGTAGACATTCACAAGATTTTTCACATTATACCCTGGGTGTCAAATTAGCCCTGCACTAGGGTTCATAGATTTTCCTTGATATGTATGTAGTTTAAAACTTAAAATCTTCTCAAAGACAAAGACTAGAGGTTAGATATTTTGTCATGAAACATTTGGTAGTTAACCTCTACCAAGATAATTCACGTTACAGCCCAAGGGTCAAAATTAGCCTCACCCCTGGGGTCATATATTAAGGTTTCCTTATATGTATATAGCAAAAACTTTTTTTAAAAATCTTTTTATCAAAAGGTTTAAGGCTTAGAGCTTAGATACTTGGTAAATAATATCATAAGTACGTCCTTTACCAAAGTTGTTCAAATGTTGCCCCTAGTGAAATAGCACCAGGGTGTCATAGGTTTTCCTTAAATGTATAAACATGTATAGAAAAAAAACTTAAAAAAATATTCTCCTCTGGATTGACAAAGGCTAGATGTTTGATATTTGTCATGAAACCTTTACGTGTGTAATAAACCTCTATCACTATTGTTCAAATTATAGCCCTGGGGTCAAAATGGCTCTGCCAAGGAGTCTTTTTGGGTTGTCATTATATGGTATGTATATAGTAAAAACTTTAAAAAAAATCTTGTCTGAAGGTACAAGGTTTAACAGGCACCATGGTGTCTTAGGATTTCCTTAAATGTATATACATGTATAGAAAAAAGACTTAAACAGTATTCCCCTCTGAATTGACAAAGACTAGAGGTAAGATATTTGGCATGAAGCATTGTGTAGTCGACCTCTACCAAGATTGTTTTAATTTTAGCCCTGGGATAAAATTTGCCTTGTGGGAGGGTTGGGGGTGGGGGAGTCATTAATTTTCGTAATGTACTTGTAGTAAAAATTTAAGAATGTACAAGGCTAGAGCTTAGGGCTTTGATGCCTAAATTTTGTCAAGTACAAATGCTTTTATTTTGAATCAATAATTGCACTATGGAGTGCATTTTTTCCAGTGAATGCGTTTTGCATGTAAACAAAAAAGTTCACCTAACTTTTAAATCCCTTTCGAAAGATTCAAAACCACATTTTTTTAGACTTTCAAACCCCATGTTGGTTTTTGTTTTTTAAAATAAAAGAATTTAAAAAAACTGAAGAAATCTATTTTTTTTTATTTCGCATTGATTTCTTTCAGGAAAAAAAACCGGGCTTTTCAAAAATTTTTTTTCTGTTTTTGCTCTTTAAAAACAAAAAACCCCTATAGTTTTCCTTGAAAAACACCCGCACTAGTCTGTAGGGGGAAAAAACCTCTTTTCCCGTTTCCCATTAATAACTTTAGGAAAAAATAAAACCTAGATTTTTTTTCGAAATTTTATTTTAACCCGAAAAAATGACTTTTTAAATTTAGTTCAGTAGATTAAAAAACACATTTCCCCCTTTTAGTCAAGCAAAGTATACCTCAAATGCTTTTTAGTGCTTTTGATTGTTTATTGGTATCAGAGACGTTAAAGTCTCTGCTTAACCCAATCATCTTAACAACTAACTGCAGTATACTGTTTAACTTAAACTACACTTCTCTCTTCCCCTCGGTACGTGTTCATCGTTGAGAAGACACAGGGCATCGGCAGATGATTGAAGAACCAATGCTACGTGTAAGACGGCAAGTTCGCTTTCTACAGTTCGGGGTAACGTTTAAGGCGCACGATTTCGCTTGCATGAAGTTAGATGCCGGTGTCCTGACTAAAGCCGAGGGGATTGGCCCTACAAAAAAGGCTCTGAGTCGACGACGATGGTGTGCTAGGTGTGCATGGGCGGTAACGAGTCTTTCCAATGGGAGGGTCCCCTCGGATCGCAAAAGATATTATTTTTGTCAGTATATAGAATGTAGTCACGTATGAATCTGTGTCCCCGGTGACTCCTTGTAAATACTTGAATGGTTGTTTGTCTCGTACAGAGTTACATATGGCTCTTTGAGAAATACCCAATATTAGTACTCCCAATGTTTACTCTTTTAGCAAATTTCTTAGCCAAGTATGGCTCCGTGAAAAATCCTAAACGGCTTGCTGTGCATTGTGTATTGTAGTTATATATAGTCGTTTACTAATACTAGGTAAATCGTGAAGAACCTTGCTTGCTTTTTGAAAAGGGCTGTAATTGATCGGACAATTTAACATTGAAATAGCCTACATGTATAAGTAGTATGGAGTTCCTTCCCGTTACGCTATTTTCCGTATTAAACGAAGGCAATTTTGACCAGAGACTTTGGAAGCTTTTCGTTAGTTTCCGTAATTTATTACTATTTACAAATTGATTTTAATGATATCACACCGTACAATCAAATGGGCAGACAGCTGTTCCAGCGTCCACAGCTGTACCAGTATATACATGTCGGCGCGGGGAATACAGTTGACGTACGGTAAGTATTCATCTATTTTTAACATATCCAAACTGTATTCGAGTAAATCAATGTTATGGATTCATAGTCAACATCCAAAGGAGCATGCTAACAAATTCCTGGCCCTGTGCAAGCTTTACTTCACATGAATTTTGATTGAAAATAACCACACTATCCGATGAGATGCGGTTTTTTTTAGTTTGAAGTCACAAAAACTTATATTTTCTCATGATAATTAATCCTTTTTTCATACGATTCGTAAACGTCAACATTTTGTCATTAAATATTCCAAACCATACCTCCAAAAAAGTTTTTCTTTCAAAGTTATAAGGTATTTAAGTTTGTGTGTTATCAAAATTTTAGTAACGTCATCAGCTGGTCGCCTCTTTTTAATGATAACATCGACAGAAATTCATCGGCAAGAACGAATAACGCTGAAATCTGTTCAAAGAAACATTTACATGTATTAACAACATCGCTTTTGTCCTACAGTAATTAGGAATGAGTAAAACATTTATTTTAATTTAGAATGTTACTTTATTCACGATACTTTCTAATTATATTATTTTTATTATTACTTTCTATTATTTGTAATATCTTAGGTTAGAGACCTTGATCTCCATTTACCGCACTGTACGTATTTCAATATAAAAAGGTAGCAAAACCTATTAAAGGGACTCCACTAAGGTTTTTTGACATGACGGGACTGGAAATAATTTTTTGAGATTATTACTCCATTTGATGTAGATATATACTAATAACTTATATGCAAAATTTCCGATCGTCTGCTTGCTCCGTTTTTCCAGAATATTATAATAGTGAAAAAAGTTTAAACGCTTTTCACTCAAATCGGACTGAGAATAGCACAAACATATTATTTTCAATGTATTTCTCCTATATTTCTTGGTTTTATTTATTAATATTTATGTTTTAGTGCTCATGTTTTTTTTATGTGAAAAAATAAAATTTCATGTTTTTAGGCTTATAAACCTCAGTGGAGTTCCTGTAATAGGTTTATGAAATGTTTAAGTCACAAGGCAAAGGCAAATTTAACGCTTAATATGAATATTCAGTGTTGTAAATGAAGGCATCCATCAAGTGTTATTATAAATAAAGGCATATAATGGACAAGTCCTATGCAGTGAATGGCTAGTAACCCGAGATATGAATGTGCATGGAAAAACATGTTGTTATTTATCCTTGAAATCTGTTTTAATGTATAGTGCAATAGAAATAATAACCATTCTTAAAAAATATTTTTATTTTTTAAATAAATCATTTTATATGACAGACATCTCGGGTTACACATCCATTTACTGCATGGGACATGTCTACTATATGCCATTATTTATATTAACACTTGATGGATTTAGTTATAATACAGAGTATTCGTATTAAGCGTTAAATTTGCCTTTACTTTCTTTGAATTTAACATTTCAGAAACATATTAATAGATCTTGCTACCTTTTAATATTATAATAATAATAATAAAAATAATATCTTTATTTAAAGAAGGTTATACATTAATAACATACAATAACAATCATATATATCTCTCATTTCCAATGTGGCCTTCTGAAACAGAAAACAACAACAACAACACGACATGCATAGGAAGAAAAATGAATGTATAATATGTAATTTTTAGAATATTACAACTCATATACTTTCTACAGACAATTTTTTTTAACATATACGTATATTGCATCATTCGTTCGTTCGTTCATTCGTTCGTTCATTTATTAATTCATTCATTCATTCATTCATTCATTCATTCACTTACTCATTCATTCATATGAACAATATCAATATTGAATTACAGTGTGGTAAATGGAGATATAGGACTCTAACCTAAGATACAACAAATGATAGAAAGTAATAATAAAAATAATATAATTAGAAAGTATCATGAATTAAGTAATATTTTAAATGAACAAAAATGTTTTACTTTTTCCTAGTAACTGTAGCACAAAAGCGCTGAAAATTGTTTCTTTGAACAGCTTTCAGCGTTATTCATCCTTGCCGATGAATTGCTGTCGATGTTATCATTAAAAAGAGGCGAACATCTGATGACGTTACTAAAATTTTGAAGACACTCAAACTTAAATACTTTTTAACTGTAACTGAAAAGCTTTTTTGAAGGTATGGTTTGGAATATTTAATGACAAAAGGTAGACGTTTACGAATCGTTTGAAAAAAGGATTAATTATCATGAGAAAATATAAGTTTTTGTGACTTCAAACTAAAAATACCGCATTTCATCGGAAAAAGTGGTTATTTTCAATCACAATTCATGTGAAGTAAAGCTTGCACAGGGCCAGAAATTTGTTAGCATGCTTCTTTGGATGTTGACTATGAATCCATAACATTGATTTTCTCTAACACAGTTTGGACATGTTAAAAATAGATGATTACTTATCGTACATCAATTGTACTCCCCGCGCCGACATGTATATACTGGTACAGCTGTGGACGCTGGAACAGCTTTCTGCCCATTTGATTGTACGGTGTGATGATAGTAGCATTGTATGTAGTCCCGAAGATGCAAGCTCGAATCCTCAAACATTCTTTTTCAGATTTCTTTAAAAAAAAAAATGGAACATTAATGGATTAATCATTTCTTTTATTTCTTGTGTATTTTCTTTAAAAAATATAAATATATAATAAAAAACAACACTGTTTTAAGAATCGAACCTACAACCTTCATTTTAAAACTAAATGTCTTAACTCCGTTTAACTGAGGCTGTTTTGCCAAGTGCTGTGACCATAGACACATGGGGTGTGGAGCTTAAAACGCCTTATAGTTGACATAAAATGTATGATGTGGAATAACATATTTGCTAATTTGTTACTAAACTTTGCTCTGTTTATTGACAAAAATATTCTATTTTCTGTCGCCTGCTTCTACATTTACTGTGTTTACTTCTACTTTGTATGTAGTTAGTCACGACTCAGTTACTTTCATATCACCCAAAGTCTCTTTTTTCTAAAGAAGATAAAGTTTATGTACAGTATTTGTCAAATTTCAGATGTTTTTTTCTCTCTTAAAACATTCTAAAATATAAAACTTAAATAACCTATTTGATTGTACGGTGTGCAAAGCCATTAATGTATTTGCAATTCAATTCAATTCAATTTAAATAGTTTATTTATTTACGTCTCATCACATGAACAACACATATATAACAATCAAAATGAATAAAACTGGTAAAAGTGTATATGCCATTCAATATAGAATTATAAGAGACGTGTAAGCAAAGCTTACATCTATAGGCAAATGATAATAAATTATTAAGGTATATAAAGTTTTAATCTCGTTATTTAAGGTGACTTTAGTCATTATATACCAGCGGTTTCTTGTGTCTATTTATTATACAGTTTCATACACGGTAGGGAATCGCGTGACTTTTACGGTTACGCGTACAGACAATATGGCGGCATAAAAACCTCGCTTCACATGTGTTTTAAGGTAATTCTTTATTATATCCCTTTTACTTACATACGAGACCTGTTGCAGCCTACGCAGAATAAAGAATTGTTGCCGCCTATACCTTAGTTTCCACTCCTGTGCTCATAGATTTTACAAATACTCAAAAATTCAACAGAAATTTTCAATGTGAACAATTATATTTCGGGTAACATTCACGCAAAATTTGTATTTTCTATGAATTTGATTAAACTACGTCGAGTTAGCAATGAGAAAATGTTCATAGAATTTCTTTATTTGAAAATGTAAATATTAGGCATGTTAAATGTTGACTGGTCATTTTCTATTCCAAAACATGAGAGAAAAATGATTTTGGTAACTCCCACGCATACTTTTATTGTTGATAACTCCCACGCAATATTTTATGGGCAGGCAATATCTATGCAGGTTATAGCTTTGATATTGATTGAACAAAATCATGATTGATGCATTTAGCCTTAAACGTTCAAAGAATTTTGAATAATATTAAAAATACCGCCAAAAGGTCCTGGATAGAATAAAGCCCCTATGGATAGCAGAATACATACTCACGTGAATATATTAAATGTTGTTTCGATATAGATGAATTAATCGCAGAAATGAAAATAAAAGTCTCAAATATAAGAAGGAGGTCGATTTCAGTATAAGCACAATTACAGTTGTCATTTTTCATAGTTTGCAGATATGGGCGGTTCCTGTTCGGGTATTGTTTGTGGATAATGTTGGGCAACATTTGTCTTAATGACCACATAAACTGGCTACTCGGCACAGGACTTTGTAAATGTTTTGACAAATCGAAACGTGACAGGTATGGCATTTTATGTTATTCGTTATATTAAGATTTTAAAGACATTCAAGTCATTTTATCACTTAGTCTTTTATGAAACCAACTTTTTTCAAATTAGTGTCTGTATTTAACATTATTATGTTGTGTGTGTTTTTTTTTAATCTAAAGCATAAAAGAAAACAACCTAAAGTATATTAGAATGGGTCTTTTATTTTACAAACTAGGTAATAAAATCTAGAGGACTTATGTTTGAATGTAATCTTAATATCAGCAGTAAAACCCGTAACGTTTCCGATTTGCTGGGCTATAAAATGTTTTACCACAACATTTATAAGGTCCTGTGCCGTGTAGACTGTTCATGTGGTCAATATTTGAAACCTATCCGCGAATGAAATGTTTCCCACATTTATCACAAACAATATCCGAGATGGAACCTTCCATATCTGCAAAATATGAAAAATGACAACTGTAATTTTACTAACATGACTAATAAAAACAGAATTACAAAACCTCCTTCTAATATTTTAGACTTTTGTATCAAAACGCGACCTAATTGAATGTTTTGGGTTTGGTAGGCCTTACGCGAAGTTATCGATGTCCTTGGCAATTTATGATTTTACAAGCCATGCCTTTTTGAAATTTATTTATCATATTATTGTAACCTATAAGCAGATGAAGTGTTGTTCGCCCCATATAATTTACGCCCAAGACGATTCGTCAATTTAGCTGTATTAATTTTATATCTTAGTGATAGTAAAATTAAATGTGAATTAGTTTGAAAAATACATTAAATCCATTGCATTTTCAAAATAAATATTGATTAAACTGTTTGTGGTTAAATAATAAAGTTGAGTGTTAAATTTTAAGTTTAATTGCCGTGAATATATAGGGAATAATTTATGTATTGTCCAGGTCAAGCAAATATAACTGGCAAGACGAACTTGTTTGGTATGAGATAAAACACAACACTTAGGTTGAATGAAATAGGGCATTTATTAAATGCCATAAATGACAAATGTTACATAATAACAAACATGACAAATGTTACATAATAACAAACATGGCATGTACATATTTGTATCGAAAATAACCAAACTGGGAGGTAAAAAACCGCCAGATTATGATAACATTGTAATGTAATTCAAATAGATTACAATCTTAACAAAAGTTATGTAAGATGACAAAAGTTGAACCAAAAACCATCTACATAAATATAATAAAAATGGATTGCTGATCAAAAACAATTGACCAGAAAAAATAAATATTTTCCAAATCGTGGTCGACTCGCCCAGGAAAAACCATAGTTTGGAAACCTGTGCCCTTTTATCTTGTGTCTAGTACCACTTGATGTAGGGCTCCATCCTTGGAAAATAGTTTAAACATTCTATACATTAAAAAGTGTATAACATATGACTAGATCATAAGTATTTATGACAACAAATAGAAAAATATTTGAAAGAGATAATATAACATCGACTAGTTTTATAAATCTTTGCATGAACAATATACATAATATTATATATATATATAGTGTATCTCATGAATAGTTGCACAAATAATTGAGATAAACAATAAGTGAAACAACTGATTCATTAAGAATAAATGAAATGGTATTTATATCAACATCAAAAATTGAAAGAGGAGGATGGAGTTGGAGGAGGTGGATTTTAGTAAACAGAAAGGCGAGAATCATTCCTCGCCAAAATTATTTCTTTGTGATAGATCTAATGTAATCATTGGTTAATTAACATCACATGATTTAAGTCTTGATATCGATTGGCTAAGACGTACTTGGCTAAAACGTGCCCCGTAACGGCTTAAAACCTGACCCGTAATATTCTGTACAGTAATGAGTATAGGGACAGAACAATGACATAAATTATTTTATGTGGGCATAAAATCTATTTTATGTATTGTCCAGGTCAAGCAAATATAACTGGCAAGACGAACTTGTTTGGTATGAGATAAAACACAACACTTAGGTTGAATGAAATAGGGCATTTATTAAATGCCATAAATGACAAATGTTACATAATAACAAACATGACAAATGTTACATAATAACAAACATGGCATGTACATATTTGTATCGAAAATAACCAAACTGGGAGGTAAAAAACCGCCACAAAGGGAACCTTCCGCCACCCAGGGAGACTTGACTAGGGATGAGCTTGACCTGTAATAAGGATTGAAACAGAGGGGCTAAATTTGCCGAAGTTACCATTAATTTAATCAAGTCATGTTAGGACAAAAATGTTACGACAAATCATATATCTAATGACAATATTATAATATGTGTAGAATTAATGTCTAACATTTAAATGGATCCTGACTTGTTCTTTAAAATATATGTGGACTGCAGCCTTAAACTGTCAGGCACATTACAGGATATGCTATTGTAAACCAGCAACTGAGTTAATAGACCAAATAATTAGCTGTGAAAATACTTATAACAATTACATTATATATGTATTATTGAGACATCTGACAGAATGCATTATCAGGGCTGTTTCAACGTCTAAACTGGTTTGTAACAAATAGAGGTATGAATCAAATTTATAGTTTTCAAACTATGTGTAATGGAAAATTGTTACAAGATATACTAGTCATCAATGACAATGAAACTAGAAAAAATTCTTTTTTAAATTAGAAATTAGGAATGGATTATTATTGTATCAGCAACCAGATATCCTTCAATGGTGACCAGCCAAAATTGCATGGCCATGGCTTCCAAGTTGCAGTCATCAAACTTAGCACAGGCCCCTAGCCTGTGAAACTAGTTCATGAAGTGAAAAATATACAAAAATTTAGTTAAATATATAGTAGTATGAATTCAAAACTGAATTTGGGCTAGTAGATTGTAAATTAAAATTTTAAATGCATAGACTGGAGTACGTCAACAGTGCGTGGCACCTTAGACATTTAAACATACACATCTCCTATGAAGGTATGTGACATTGAATTTCATTTAGTATCTTCAATTTGCGTAAGTCCTAGCGGATATGCCAAGTCTTTCGAATCATTTATTCGTTAAACCTTTAAAATGCATTAAACCAAAATAGATGTAAATGTCAATTTGTTCGCTATACATTTTTCCAATTATCAGTTAAGACCTAATGTAGAATTGAAATCAAAATGGTAAAATATCTAATTAAACCTTATTTATGCATCTGACCTAAATACATGTGAGTCTGACGTGTCTAATGTTAATTTGTTCATTATATGATTGTTGCATGAAAAATATAAATTAATGTATTAAGTAAGGATAAATAGAAAAAGTTTCTATACAAGACTAGACTCTTCCAAAAAATTATAAAGTAACAAGACCTTTGAACAAGATGTGAATGTAAACATTTCTACAATAATACATAAAAACCTTCAGTACAAATGTACTTATAACATTTACATAAATCCATTCAACTAGTGATATTAATATCATGCAGTAGCATGAACACAATCTGAAATTATATGTATGATTAATTAAGAAACCTGCAGCCTTGTACTGTCAGATTTATAAAACCTTTATGAAGCCAAATTGTGCATATCTGCCACAAGATATACATGAATAGGAATACCGTCATACACATTATTATGGCACGAAAGAAATAAACTTCAGCCTTGCACCGTCAGCAAGGAGAAAACTGCAGCCTTGAACTGTCAGTTATTTTGAAAGATTGTAATGACACTCAGTTTGCAGTAATTCACTGTCTTTTTTATAATATCTAAAGAACTGCTGCCTTATACCGACAGATCATAAATTACCAAAATAAAAGTGGAAAACTGTAACCTACAGTATGTATAACGTACTGCAGCCTTTAACTGTCAGTAATTTAAAAAGATTGTAATGGCACTCAGTTTGCTGAAATTCACTGCTTTTTCTATATATAAAGATCTGCTGCCTTATACCGACAGATCTTAAATTACGAAAAATTAAATTGTAAAACTGTAACCTAGATTAATTAAAAACTTATGTATTTAAGACATGATGTGGAAATCTCCCGCGTCCTTTTATAAAGGCTGTCGTTCCTGACTAGATATTGGACATTTTTCTTGCGCGGGCTAGTAGGGTTCCCATACATGATTAATTTGAAAAAGAACTTCTGGCATGATGTAACAATGTATCTATGTACAATTAAAATCCAATTTCATATCAAATTAAAGCATCAGCCGTGCAGAATGGATAAAATAAACTAAACAAAGCTGACAAGACAGTACATAATTTGAGACTTGAAAACAAATTGCAAAGCATTTAAACTAAGCAATGCACACTATTAAAATTTATGAATGAAGGCAAATCGCGTCAACTAAGCAATGCCTAATACAGCAATGGTATGCTGAAATAATATCAAGGCGTGTAAACTAAGCCAAGCTGACCAGTACAGACAAACAAATGGCAAAGCGTGTCAACTAAGCAATGCCTAATACAGCAAGGGTATGCTGAATAATAGCAAGGCGTGTAAACTAAGCCAAGCCGACCAGTACAGACAAACAAATGGCAAAGCGTGTCAACTAAGCAATGCCTAATACAGCAATGGTATGCTGAAATAATAGCAAGGCGTGTAAACTAAGCCAAGCTGACCAGTACAGACAAACAAATGGCAAAGCGTGTCAACTAAGCAATGCCTAATACAGCAATGATATGCTGAAAATAATAGCAAGGCGTGTAAACTAAGCCAAGCTGACAAGTACAGACAAACAAATGGCAAAGCGTGTAAACTAAGCAATGCCTAATACAGCAATGGTATGCTGAAATAATAGCAAGGCGTGTAAACTAAGCCAAGCTGACCAGTACAGACAAACAAATGGCAAAGCGTGTCAACTAAGCAATGCCTAATACAGCAATGATATGCTGAAATAATAGCAAGGCGTGTAAACTAAGCCAAGCTGACAAGTACAGACAAACAAATGGCAAAGCGTGTAAACTAAGCAATGCATAGTACAATAATGGTATGTTGAAAGAATAGCAAGGCGTGTAACTAAACCAAGATGACAAGACAAGTACAGAATCTATTTCTGGTTATAAAAGGTGTAATTATTAGCTCAGCAATCTGAATACCATTACTTCTTATGTTATTTCAAACTGTCTTGGGCAATAAATATGAATTTCCTTGAAGCTGTGTAAAACATGTATGCCAACATCAGTTTTATTCATTATCTGACTCAACCTTGAAAACTATGAAATATGTAATGAAAGGCTGCTAATGTACTGATGAAAGCATTGTCTTAGGTCCCAGGTCCGCTTGCACTATTAATTCAACGATAATGATTGCTCCCTCGACTAGTCTTGGTTTTTGCAGGATTTACTGGACATTCTTGGTATTTGGCTTTTCCTTGTTGTGGACCTGAATAACAGGTGTAAGGAGAATTTGTGGCCGTTTCATCTGAAAAATATGAATTATTTTGTCATTAAGGTAGACTAAATGTATGAAATGTAATTGATTATTAAATTAATTCTGATAGGATAATTATGAGTGAACTATAAACTAAATCACACTTGCACTGACTGTAAACTAAACCATGTGTGAATAAATAAGTGTGAACTGTAAATTAAATCACGCAGACATGGGCTTTAAACTAAACCATGTACAATAGGATATGTGTGAACTGTAAACTAAAACACACTCACATGGACTGTAAACTAAACCATGTGTAAATAGGCGTGAACTGTAAACTAAATCACGCAGACATGGACTTTAAACTAAGCCATGTATAATATGATAAGTGTGAACTGTAAACTTAATCACACTCACATGGACTGTAAACTAACCATGTGTAGAAATTAGGCGTGAAACTGTAAACTAAATCACGCAGACATTGTCTATAAACTTAAGCAATGTATAATTGGATATGCGAGAACTCTAAACTCAATCACACTCACCAGGAGTGTAAACTAAACCATGTGTAGAAAATATGCGTGTAAACTAAACCATGTGTATCATCGGTAAACTAAATCACTAAGACATGGTCTATAACCGGAGCCATGTATCATGGGATGTGTGCGAATTGTAAACAAAATCACACTTACATGTACATGTATTATAAAAACTATGTGTGAACTGTAAACTTTATCAAGCAGACATGGATTATAAACCAAGTCATTTATCATACGATGCGTATAATTATAAACAAAATCACACTCACATGGATCGTCAACTATATTGTGTTGAAAATGTGTACTAAATGTTAACTAAGTCCCGCAGACATAAAACTATATATTAAGCCATGTATACTAGAATATGTATAAATGCAACTAACACGGACTGTAAACTAACCTTGTGTTGTAATCGTGTTTAAACTGTTGTAAAACCAGTCATAGAATTTAACACTGGTCCTAGGCCAGTGAAAATTAGTTCAGGTCAGTGTAAATTTAAAGAAAAATTTGATTAAGTGTATAGTAGAATAAATTCAAAATTAGAATTCAGAACAGTAATTTTGAATCTTAAATTCAATGACTGAAAAAAAAAAACAAAAAAAAAAAAACAGTGAAACATGAATGTATGGAAATTATAAACTAAATCACACTTACTGTATTTAGTTGGAGTCAACAAAAAAAATGTAAAATTAAAAAGAAATAAGGCTAAATCGCTCCAATCTGGACTGTTACTTAACATGTTGCTAAATAATACTGCTATGATGATGTGTGTACAAATGTATAGTAGACTAGCAGAAAATCAACATGTACTATTATCTACTCTAATTAGAAGTTTGTGTGAACTGTAAATGAATTGGAAATAAGTGATAACTAACATGACTAATATAGAATTTCAATTATGTGTCCAGGAAAAATTATGTCTGATTAATACTGCATTCTTGTACATTATCATTAGGAGAATAATTGATGACCAACAACAAACCCGGCAATGAATAACCTTATATATTATAAATATAAAGAAAATTTACTCACTGATAAAATTCATTAAGTAGATCTACTTCGAGTCATAATCAAAGCTTATTATATTAATTTTGTTAAGACAAAGCAACAAACCTAGACTTCATCTGTTCATAGTTTGTATAACAGGGCAGGCAGACAATGCAGTAAAATACTGACTTTAGTACAATATAACTTAAAGACATAGTAAACAAAAATACTTATCTTTTGAAATTGTCTGACAAATGAAATGCTTCGGGGCGGCGACCAAGCTGCTGTTCTTATCTCATGATTGAGGAGACGTAGCTGATCAGAGTAAACAGGTGGCATCCATCTGGTGTAAACAGGTAAATGTTGTTTAGACATGTCAACCATGAACCATTTATTCGCCATAAGTATGATCGTTTATGTTTGTTTTTGGCATCTGTACAAAACTTGAAACTGTTGAACAATGGTAACTTTCAGGACTCGTAAATAGTATGGTATCTACGAAAATCTGTAATATGACGAGCAACGTTTTGTGGATAAATTCTGATTTGTAAATGTCATTAGTTCCAACAGTGTCCAAAGGCCGGCACAACTGTTTCCCGACTGATGATGTCTCAAACTTTCAAAGCTCCCAAAAAAGTTGCATTTCTACAAAAATATGTCTGTGAAAATTAAAATCCATATCGTAGATTACAATCGTTCTGTCTAAATTCCCGAGTCTCAAATGAGGTGAAATTTAGTAACGAATGTAGACATGTTCCTTTGATAATAAATTGTATCCTGTTACGATATCCTGCCCGTGTTGCCGTGAAATGAATTGCCATTTTCCGTCACGAAATTGAATATGAAACGGGGGACACCGTCCCTAAAATTCGCTCCCAGCAGATTAATAAGATAACTGTTCATAGTAATACGTAATTAGTTCACTTTAAATAAAGCTTATGACTTCAAAAATAGATAAATTTTAGTAAACAGAAAGGCGAGAATCATTCCTCGCCAAAATTATTTCTTTGTGATAGATCTAATGTAATCATTGGTTAATTAACATCACATGATTTAAGTCTTGATATCGATTGGCTAAGACGTACTTGGCTAAAACGTGCCCCGTAACGGCTAAAAACCTGACCCGTAATATTCTGTACAGTAATGAGTATAGGGGACAGAACAATGACATAAATTATTTTTATGTGGGCATAAAATCTATTAAATTTATTTTATATTCTAGATCCTGGTCCTGGCTGAAATTTAAAGTATTACAGCTGTAGCTTCTATACCATAAATTTAACATGGAAAGGACTGTTCTTGGGAAAATGCTGACGTAACTGATGGGAGCAGTTTTTCTTACCAAATCATAGGTCAGACTTAACCCTTTCCCCCATGAGCATATTGTGAAAAATGGCCATTTTCACTGAAAAGCCTCCTCTTACAAGTTCAAACTGCTATGAAACTATGAAAAATGCTTCAATACTAACCAAAACTTGGGCACAAATGTTTGACTGGACCATTGCTTTTGTAACGACATGCTCAGTCTTAAAATTTCCTGTTACCATGGCAACGAGGGGTAAAGGGCTAACAAAAAAATGATTGAAAAACTTTTGATCACCCAAAATGTAGTTTTTACATGTTAACATGTGGTCTTTTACCTAATTTTGGGTGAAAAAAAATTGTTGTTTTGTAACATTTATAATTTTTTAAGTTAACCCTTTCACCCATGAGCATATTGTGAAAAATGGCCATTTCCACTGAAAAGCCTCCTCTTTCAAGTTAAATTTCCTGTTACCATGGCAACGAGGGGACATCTCAAAAAATTGCCAAAAATCACTATTTTGCCTCGATTTTTTCCATCAAAATTTACTTCAAAGTGCTGCAACTTCTCAAGGGATTGAGATAGAGTCAAAGGCTTTTCAGCGTTGGTTACACCTTACCTTATGATCGACCTGGGGTCATTTAAAGCCTCTCACAAGTCCAAAATTTTCTCTTTGCGATGAGGGGGACTCCGCCCCCCTTCAAACCCCCCAAAAAGAAGGGGGCACATAGCCCTTCTGGCAACCCCCTGAAGTATCTTTTGGACAGGGGGCGGCGCCGAAAAAGTGCTCACTTTTTTTAACAACATTTTTCTTTCAAACGAAAACATGTGTTTGGGGGAAAAATAGGACATTTTTCTCACTATTTCAGGCCTAAAAAAAGGGGGGTCGAAAGTGCGTTGTTTCGCGTATATATGAGGTTAAGGGTTAAATAGCTTCTTTTAAAAAGTTTTTTGTTGTTTTTGTACATAATTTACTGTCAATATGAAACTTCAGCTGTATCTTAATTTCTATATGCTGTTTTATTATGTAAATCTTAGAAGATAAGCATTTTAAGATAAAACAAATCACTAAGTTGATTAATTATATATAATTTGAGATTGACCAAGTCAATTTTAACATGTTACTTCTTATTTTATTTGCAGAAGCTTAGTTTAATAATATTTTATTGCATATATAAATATACATCAATTCATTTACATTAACAAAATTACACAATATACAAAAGGGTTGGGCCAAAAGTTTTTACAACATTATCGTGGGCCCTTCCCTGTAAATGATTAACATCAGTTTCATAAAGTAAAGAAAGTTATACATTAAAGTAAATATGCATTAAGTAACAATTACATTTTCATTTTAAGATGAAAAGATAGAAAAGGGAAGAACAGAAAACAAGAAAAGAAATGTTGCTGTATCAGTTGTGTGTCGACACTAACCACCAACAATCCCCATTCATCAATTGTTAAGGCAGATACCCATTTGTTTGTAAAGAGCAAAAATAAACCTTAAGAATTTGTTATTAGTTAATTACAATAAAAAAACAATGTAGTAAACGTTTTTATGTTAAACCTCTTTGTTTCTTTGATATAATTTTGAACATGCTGAAATAAGATTTTGTTTTGAAAGTCGGTTAAATTTTCAATGCCAAAGAGTAGCTTTTTTAGTAAACTAAGCGGGTTTGGAATTCTCTGGTGTTTGTAAATAGTTTTCTTCTTTGTATTGTATACTTTCGGACATTGGAATAGGAAATTGTTCGGCATCTTCAATTAGAGTACCACAATCGCATTTGCTGCACTAGAAAGTAAGATGATTTGTCTAAAAAGGTCAGAAATTCAGATTGCTACATTTATTTCTAATGCGAGCATGGTAGACAGCAGATACACGATCGCCTTCGATATAAAAATGGTGGCACAATAGGGGGCTTTATTAAATGTTTTAAGCTTATTTTTGAATATTGAATAATGTTTCTGATTTCTCTTAATATGGGCTGGTAATTCTGTTCCAAATAGTTTGTATAGAGGACGGGTAATGACAGACTTAGCATAAATTTCTGTTCTTCTTTGCTATTGAAGCATAATTTGCATTATTTCGTAGGGAGTATAAATGTGAGGAAAAAGCATGTTCGAACTGTTTGGTGGAATAACTGTGATAAAATAAAAAAAAAAAAAAAAATAAAAAAAAAAAAAAAAAAAAAAAAATTAAAAAAAAAAAAAAAAAACAAAAAAAAAAAAAAAAAAAATAAAAAAAAAAAAAAAAAAAAAAAAAAAAAAAAAAAAAAAAAAAAAAAAAAAAAAAAAAAAAAAAAAAAAAATAAAAAAAAAAAAAAAAATTTTTTTAAAAAAAAAAAAAAAAAAAAAAAAAACAAAAAAAAAAAAAAAAATAAAAAAAAAAAATAAAAAAAAAAAAAAAAAAAAAAAAAAAAAAAAAAAAAAAAAAAAAAAAAAAAAAAAATTCGGCAAAAAGGTTTTATGTTTTTCTTTTAAATTAAAATAAAGTTTTTGGGATTTTTCTCCTGTCGTTCTAATGGAAAGCCATCCTATTTCGTTTATAAAGATTTTGGGAATTTGAAACAGATCTAGTTAAAGACCCTTGTTAAAACCCCTTGTGCTTCATAATTGTAGTTTTTTCTTAAAGGGTTTCTTTTTTTTCATTATTGTGTACAGTTATCCCATACAATTGATGCATATTCAAAGCCTTGGACGAAGATAGGAAAACATATATATGATTAAGAAACGTATTTCTTTTAACTTTGAATTTTATCAGTTTCATTGAACCTAGTATTTTTTGATGCAGATGATACTATATTTTGCGATGTGCTCATTGCCAGTTACCGTCTTGGGCTAAAAAAGTAACACCTAGATGTTTATGGTGGTCTACAAATTAAGTTTGAACATTATTTAAAAAAAGTATAAATTAGGTCGATTTCGATTGACATATGTAAAAGAAACATCGCTTCTGTTTTTGCTGGATTAAAGTTAAACCAACCATTGTTTTGGACCAAGTAAGAAATGTTATCGAGGTCGTGATTAATTAGTTTCTTCGATTGTGTTTTACATTGTTTGATGTTACTGGCAAGAGAACTGTCATCTGCAAAAGAGTCTTGTTACACTTAAAAGGGAATCCGCTATAAATCGTTTACGTAAATCAAAAAAATAAAAGAGGCCCAAGGACCGAGCCTTGGGGGACTCCACCGTATAAATTTTTACCTAGGTAAAAGAAAACGGAAGTATTAACAAAAAAACTTTTTTGACTTATCTGTTCTTTAGATAATTTTCCAACCAGTTTATCAAGTTTCCTTCAATTCCATATTGTCTTAACTTAAAAAATTAAACCTTTATTGCCAAACTCTAATCAAAAGCTTTTTGAAATATCACAAAAAAATTATACATGCTTGATTCCCTAGTATCAAAGGATTTACAAATTTGGTTATAAATGTCTATTAATTGATAAATAGTGGAGCGGCCTGGAAGGAAGCCTGATTGGTTTTGAAAAATAATGTGAATGTTCATTAAAATAGTTATATATATGTTTAAAAATTATTCTTTTTCCATTACGTTTCCGACACAACTTATTAGTGATATTGGTCGGTAATTAGATGCTTTCATCTTTATTTCCTTTCTTATATAAAGGCATAACATGAGCAAGTTTCCAATTAGATGGGTACATATTGTCATTTAAAGATCGATTAAAGAGTAAACAAAAGAGGTTTGCATATTGATTTAGATGTTTCTTTCAAACATTCTATGACTAATTTCGTCGGGACCCGAAGCTTTATTTATGATAAGATTATCTAATATATCGGTAACTTCTTGTTCTGTAATTAAAATATTATTAAGTTTTGAATGTGTTTTGAATGAAAAAAACGGAAGTTCAGTGTTTGAATCGTCAATATTTGAAATTGAAACAAAGAAAATCGTTCAGTGTATTTGCTTTTTCTGTGTCAGAATATGATATATCTGTGTTATTACATTTAATAAGAGGTGGAATATTTCCCGAATCAGAAGAGTTTTTTTTCTTTGACGAGCATTTTTACCGTTTTCCAATATTTGCGCGAATCATTGCTATTAAGATCGTTAAGTGAAAATTCTAAATTGTTGTAGAAAACGTTTTTGGCATGTTTTTTCATATTATTTACCTTATTTCTTGTTTTTTTTTGTTATTTATTCCAGTCATGTACGTTATTTGAATTCAATGCTTTATGAAATTGTCTATCCCTAAGTCGCGTAGTTTTTCGAATTTCGGAATTAAACCAAGGTTTTATCTTTAGGCCTTACTAACGCTATATACGTAGGAATGCATCGCTTAGCAATATCTAAAAAAGTGTTTGTAAAATGTTTTTCGCATGCATATCAATATTTTCACTGATAATTAACGACCAATCGAAATCAATACGAAAAATAAGGGTATTAAATGTAGTAAAATCAGCGTTATTGTAGTTCCATACTCTTCTTTTAAATGGTTTATTTGAATCAAATTCAATTTTGAAAAAAATGTAGGTGCCGAAATGATCACTTATCTCGTTTGGTGTTTCGAAAATTCCCGAATCTAAAACATGAATGTTATTTGTTGTTGCTATAGGATCAATTAATGTACTGGTAGTTGGTGTAACACGAGTTGGTACCTGAATAACGTTGGTCATATTGTTCAGTAATAACACGTCTCGAAGTTTATGATTCGAATAATTCAGCTGGTCTTCATTTATATCTCCTACCATGACTATGTGGTTTTGCATCTCTAGAGCAAGTTCGAGACACCTATTTAATTTATCCCAAAAATCGACCGTACTATGAGGTGGCCTATATAAAGTGCATAATAGATATGAATGTTTTTTGTCTTTAATTTCTATCCAAAGCGATTCTGGAAGGATGTTTTCCAAAACATCTACACGTTTTGGTCTTGAAAAGCGGAAACATAAGTTAATAACCCCCAGCATGACATGAAATATCCTTACGAAACATATGATTGAACCCCGGTAAAATTAAGTTGTTATCTTGAACATTTGCATCCAACTTTGTTTCCGTAAAACACAAAATATCGTAATCGAGAAAGTTGTCATTTACAACGTCTAGTTTACTTCTAATGCCACGAATGTTTTGATGGTATATAGTTAAACAATTTTCCTTACTAATCTCGGGGCCTGGATTTGACTCAATGTCGCCTGCTCTAAGTAGTAGATATAAAAAGTAAAAATGTAATAAAACTGTAATAAAAGGGAGACAATTGTTGTACATACGTCTTACATCATGAGTTATCTGCTCATAATCACACGACCCCGCAATTGCCCGCCATAACAGTAAGCAGAAGCAGAAGAAGTATTCAAACACCATCATGACACACTTTAGACATACCAAGAGAGCTCTAGAAGAAGAACTAGTGGTAGATTGGAACAGATTGTAGCTTAATTGTTAAACTAAAAGGACTTCTTAAATCGTTTGAATTTTAGCTACACTTGAACTGTAGTTTTAAAATAAAATAGCTGAAGTATTTAATAGTGTCTTGATTTTTTTGTTAAACTCTGTTACGTACAGTACTTTGCTTTATATTTATATTAAAGTATGTTGAAATGACATTGAAACTTCAACGTTGTGCCAACGTTGAACTTCAACGTTTTTTAAACTTTCAAATTCGAACATAAATCTAACGTTATTTCAACGTTGAAATCTGACCATACTTCAACGTTGTTCACCGTTGATGTGCCTGCTGGGTTACTTCTATCAAGGACCTATTGGCGGTATTTTTAATATTATTCAAAATTCTATGAAAGTTTGATGCTAAATGCATCAATCATGATTTTTTTCAACTAATATCTAGGCTATAACCTGCATAGATATTGCCTGCACATAAAATATTGCGTGGGAGTTATCAACAATAAAAGTATGCGTGGGAGTTACCAAAATCATTTTTCTCTCGTGTAATGGAATAGAAAATGACCTGTCAACATTTAACATGCCTAACATTTACATTTTCAAATAAAGAAATTCTATGAACATTTTCTCTTTGCTAACTCGACGTAGTTTAATCAAATTCATAAAAAATACAAATTTTGCGTGAATGTTACCCGAAATATAATTGTTTACATTGAAAATTTCTGTTGAATTTTTGAGTGTTTGTAAAAGCTATGAGCACAGGGGTGGAAAATAAGGTATAGGCGGCAACAATTCTTTATTCTGCGTAGGCTGCAACAGGTCTCGTATGTAAGTAAAATGGATATAATAAAGAATTACCTGAAAAACACATGTGAAGCGAGGTTTTTATGCCGCCATATTGTCTGTACGCGTAACCGTAAAAGTCACGTGATTCCCTACCGTGTCATAGAAGCTGGGTACCCGCGGAGGACTGTTCCAAGTGCGCGTGCGTGTCTTTTAAAGGAACTTAATCTTATAATTAACCCTTGATGTCAGATTTTTTTGTAAGCAGTTTTATTTTACATAAATATTCGTCCAAGTAAATTACGATCCATTATTATTTTTGTCTACTGTATAGAACTAAACCAAAAGAAATAAACTTGATTATTTTTTGAAAATTAAAATTCATCTCATTAACCCTTTATCTGCTGAATTTCTAAAATAGTCTTTGCTCATATCATCAATATGAAGAAAAAAGAAAATAACGACTTGCATATCACTTTGGACCAAAAATTGACCAAAAAATATTTTTGTCCCAGACATTGGGGTGATAGTATACAAAAGTAAAAGTAAGTATACAAAAGTATATAAAAAACAAAACAAAAAAAACAAAACAACCTCATATGTATATAATATAGTATATATATATATTTATGAACCGCCACGCGAGGAATAACAAACTATCAAATTGTGTTTAATGGCCATACCATACTATAAGGTATGGCCTCTGTTTATTGTTTTAACCAACAATACTTAAACATGTGCAAAGAATAGTACATACATCAATATTATGCAAATTAATACAATATAGAAAAATACACATGTAGGAATAATAATTAATCGAGTTCTACTATAATAGTAAGAAATGTGAGGGTTTCGTAAGAAAAAACGCCTTTTAATGGCCATACCATACTATAAGGTATGGCCTCTGTTTATTGTTTTAACCAACAATACTTAAACATGTGCAAAGAATAGTACATACATCAATATTATGCAAATTAATACAATATAGAAAATACACATGTAGGAATAATAATTAATCGAGTTCTACTATAATAGTAAGAAATGTGAGGGTTTCGTAA